>NC_090256.1:13453148-13483148 GCF_037325665.1 Littorina saxatilis | reverse complement strand
CAGAATGAAATTAACAGACTGCATTTTCTTCTCACCAAAACATTAAAGATAATAATATTGTCTAACCCGCCATGTTGGAGAGTTTTCTGACGATTTGGACCTTAAAAAGTTCAAGGGACATTTGCTGTACTGTAATTTAGAAATAACTTCAATGATTTGCTCAAAACGGCTCCAAAACTATGCCAAATAATTAAATCAGTGAATTTTAATCAGCGAGCGGTTTGCATCGCTCAGGAGTCAGGACTTCCGGTCGTCATCATTATATATTTAGTTTTCATAGATACTCATTCGTCAAAGTAGATGAAGACCGTTGGATTAAAGGCACAGTGCGCCTCCCGTAAACCATCACAGATACTGTCAGGCTTTTACACACAGTACAAACACCCATCCATTTGAACGCTCACCAAACGGGAACATCCTAGGTGCCCTACGTAAAGAGCGAGCAATTTCAAAGAATTAATTTTGCGGATTGTGTCAGAGACAATCGGACCGTGGTGCGTTTTGGCGCTAGACCTAACTTTTAAAATCTAAATAATAAATTGACAGCTTGTTACACAAACATTCTTAAATCATAAAAGATTTCTTTTTTCATCAAGACAAGATTAGTACAATTCGAAGTTTTGAAAGTTGGAAAAAAAACCGCCCGGAAGCAGGGTCACGCAAGGTCGTGGTTCTCGTAGCAGACGACGGTTTATGCCTATCGCCAGTTCCTCTGAACAGTCAAAAGCCATCGCGAGAGTTCTTGACTGTTTTTATCAACTTCGGCGACTATTATGTTAACACTGAACTAGGACTTCAGCTGTTTTAAATCACCCGCACTCGTCTGATGCAGTCAATATTACGAGCCAGTCCTCAAAGTCAGAAAGCGCTAACGTGCAATCAAACAGATCCGACCGTTGAGCCTGTCGAAACCTGCATTAAGGATGTGTGCACAAGCCAAAACCTACGCGATTAGAGAAGCCTTTTCCGTTGGAGATTACTGGTGGCTAAAAGCATAAAGACCGAGCTAAGTGGGTTGCAAATAACGTTTTGGTCTTGAAGAGCACGGCGGCTTTATCCGAGTGTTTGACAGGTTTTACTAGAACAAACGGTGCGAGCGGATCAGATGTCTTTGCGAAAAGCACCACGCTCAGTGCCATTCCCCCCTCCCCGCCAGGCCTTTGTCTTGTCAGTCCTAGCTTTATATTACCCACTGAGATATATTCACTCTCCCACATCGGTTTGCTTGACGCATTTAGGCCAGGGCGTCTGCGGGTTTTGGGGGGTGGTAGATCTCGCAGACACACAAACCTCACCCTTTCCCGCAAAACAACAAGACACACACACAAGGAAAAACACACACATAAAAACAAAAACGTAACACACACACACACACACACACACACACACACACACACACACACACACACACACACATAAAAGCACGCACGTAAACACACACACACACACACACACACACTCCCCGCGCGCGTGAAACAGTTTTTATTTAAATGTTTTAAAGAAGTAAACCTGCAAGAACTTCCGGTTCCTGATTTTAGGCTTTATCGGCTACTTTCAGGGATCGCCGTAACCGTTACTTTTCAGACATTTTACCGGTAAAAATATGAAAACCAGAAGTGAAATCAGGAAGCGGTCATATTTACCGGTTCATATTTGATTGAACTTATCATTTGTGCTGCAAATAACGAAATACTTGTTTGGAAAATGGTGAGCGCCATCAACTTTATTATTTTATTTGTAGCAAGTATTACAATGTAAACGTGTTTATTCTGTGTATAGGCATATCTCATCTGTGTATAGGCATATCTCATATTGATTGGCCGATGTGAATGCGTGATATATTGTGTAAAAAAAAATCCATCTCACACGGCAAAAATAAATCCCTGCGCCTTGAATATGTGCGCGATATAAATTGCATAAAAAAAATTATAAAAATAAAAAATAAATCCCTGCGCTTAGAACTGTACCCACGGAATACACGCGATATAAGCCTCATATTGATAACACTGGGCAATGGAACATTCTGTATGTTAAATAATAATGATAGAAATACAAAGAACAGTGGTACCTGATAAAAAGGGCACCCTTGAGACCAGCTAAAAGTGTCCCAGGGGGACAACAGAAGGTGCCCTTTAATGAGAGGTGTCCTGTCATCTGAGGGGCTTTATATCGCAGGTACCACTGTATATGCTGACGACAAAAGAGTGACCTCTAAACATGGTCTACATATAGCCCAGTGATCCTAACCTTCCTATAGCAATACATTTGCAAGATATCGACTTGGATGTTTTCTGGTGTGTGTGTGTTTTAGTTCCGACCAATTGCAGCAAATGCGGCTGTACGAACGGAAAAATCCGGTGTACGAACCAAATATGCGGAATCAGTTGGCACACCGGACCAGTGGCAGTGAGAACTTTAACTTAGTGAACATCGGGTCATCAACACCCAAAGAGTAAGTCTACGTGACAATAATGGGGCTCCTGTTCACCCGGCTATCTTCTTTTCCTCCGTTTCAGTCTGTGAGTTACAAGTACTCCCCTGCAAACTCCAATTTTATACGAGTGAATCGGCCCGTTTTCTACCCCGCCATTAAGACAGTCATACTCCGCTTTTCGGGGCATGCCTAGGTTTCAATGACAGTCACCATGTCAAATTCCTCAGTTATTAGTGAACTTCTACGTGTACATGCCGTTTTCTATATACCCCTCCATTAAAAAACAAAACAAATTAAGGCAGCCATACTCCATTTTCGGGTCCAGGTTAGTTGCCTGGGTATCAGTGACAGCCACCCTGTCAAGTTTAAACGGGTGTCAAGCGGTGTTTCACCTGCAATGCGATCAGGGTCGGGTAGCAATGGGGACGGGTACGCCGAGTGTAAGCGATGCAGATACCCGCGGAGTACAAAGTGGTGGCGGGGTGGGAAATGGGGTGGGATGGAGTGCACACCCACACGGGGTAGCATTCAATGGTGGCCGGGTTTTAAAGCAGCCGTCCTCATTGTCCTCGTTGCGTGTATCATCATCAGGGCTCCCCAAAGTGCGCGTCCCTGCGTCCTATACGCACTAGAAGCCGAAAACACGTACTAGAAATTTATAGAGAGGGTCCCGGGACGCACTAAACTTTAAAAGAGCGGGTCCTGGAAAGCACTGAATTTCCTTTATCGTGTGAACGGTAGGTACTGTTCAGACTGCAATTGTCAGCTATTGTACACAGCACACTATGCGTGACCACAATGTTTTATAAGTACACCGGGAAGCTTTGGCTTTTGGACCCTTGGAACCCTCTAAGATTCTGCAGCGGGGGTCCATGGACCCTCTAAAAATTGAAAATGGGGGTCCATGGACCCTCTAGAAACTGAAAGTGGGGGTCCATGGACCCTCTAGAAACTGAAAGTGGGGGTCCATGGACCCTCTAGAAACTGAAAGTGGGGGTCCATGGACCCTCTAGAAACTGAAAGTGGGGGTCCATGGACCCTCTAGAAACTGAAAGTGGGGGTCCATGGACCTCTATAAACTGAAAGTGGGGGTCCATGGACCCTCTAGAAACTGAAAGTGGGGGTCCCGGGACCCTGTAGGAGGAGCGTCCATGGGGAGCCCTCAGTGATCATATTCACCGCCACAGGTCTGACCAGGCGTTTTTTGCGTGGAATAAGATCATGCCTTCACTTTGACACTTACCAAAAATCAAAAGCCTGGCTGATTTCTGTGCACAACGAGGTTTTATTTATTTGTTTGCTTTTTTTGTTTGTTCCTGAATTAAATTTAGTAAATTCAAACATGTTCATTTACGAAATTAATTCAAGAAAAAATTCGAAAGTCTGCATAAGTATAGCAACAAGATACAAGATACAAGATACAAGATATTTATTCACCAATTTTGCAAAAGGATTTCATCTTGGCACGGCACGGTAAAAATAAAATAAAAACCAACCAGACGCATATGCAGACACACATCACCATGCATGCATGTTGTTGATTATTATGCATGTGTTGAAAATGAAGGATGTTCCTTTCAGACCTGTTTATCCACACTTTGACTTCGGTGTACTTTTCACTGAGATTCAGAGTATTTTCAAAATATTGAGCGTATTTTGCAACTCACAAGAAACGTTCATGAGCTATTGCTTCAAGGGCAGCAATAACATTTTCATTTCCGAGGTGTATGTGCCAATGCAAAATGGTATTCCTTACTGGTTAACATGTTAAACCGACTGAACGTGTCCACATATGCCACAGCTAGGTCTCCAAAAACATTATGGCGGCAGATACAATCTCGTCATATCACATCTCACGTGATTACATTGACCAATCGTCAAAGCTGGATTTTATCCACTGGGCTATTGCGAGAACAGGTTTGGCAACCTACTTTCGATTTCTACTTCTTCCATTTAGTGATCACGATCAAACTTGATTTGTTTTACGATCGTCGTATTTTTTTCTCTCCAAACGTATTGGTCGTATCCTTGGCAACTTTGTGTACAAAATACGGCAAAATCGTATGGGTAAACAGGTCTGTCCTATGCATATAGAACCCCTGGCCAGGTCCGAGGTGGACTATAATGATGATAATAGTAATATAATAATAATGAACACTTATGAATCGCCCCTTCTCGCCAGAACTTACGGCGATGCATGTACCGCAATAGCAAAAACACACGCAAGCACACACACACACACACACCACACACACACACACACAACTGTTTCCACTGGAAGGACTGAGCCTGTAGACATCAACACGGGCAAGGGGGCGTGTGGGCGGAACTGCTACCTGGAGTGAGAGGAATGGAGCTGGGGAATATGAGAGAAGGGAAAAAAGCAGAGGTGCACAATTCTGCGTGCACACTGAGAAAATGAGATGCCTGTCTATCGTAAATCAAGGAAAAATTGCGCAGGTGATGAGAGGAAAGGAGGACCATTATTACAGCCTGTAAACTTTAACTCCCAGGGTTAAAGATGCCACCCTTACCTCTGTAAACCATACTGCAAACCGCCACAAGAAGTTTTAGTCTTTGAGTACCATAGGCTAGCAATCAGTTGAGGCAAACTTTCCACACGTGTTACCTGTACACGTACGTGTTTCAGACACACCCCATCGCTATAGTGACTGGCCTGTAATCTCACGTTGGAAAGTTTGCCTCACTAAAAGCGGCAAGAGTAGTCACTCTTTCACAACCCATACAAACCCGGCCGACAGAGTTATTTCCCGATATTGTCTGTTGCCAAAACTTGCATGGCCATTCGGCAAATTTGACATAGGAAGGAGGGTGTACCTTTAAAGACAAGCTGCAGTGTGGGGCCCAGAGTCGGGTTTCCAGAGACAGATGACATGTCTGCCTGCAGTTCATCCCCACGCCCCTCCTGTCCGACCCTCACGGGTCAAGCCAGCCATCTATCCCCCACCCGCCGAGCTGCACTTGCCGGGCGTCGTTGTCAGGGTAAGCGACACCCACCCTAAAACTCCTACCTGGGTGGATACCCGGTAATTGGGCACAACCCGATCTTGATGAAGTCTCTGGTAAAGTTGACTCTAATTGCCAAGCTGTCTGCTTCTCTTTGACATCAGTTATGAAGCAGTTCAAATGAGATTTCTGTCGTCAAATTGCTGTCGTTTTTGTGACTTTAGTTTTTAAAGCTCAAGCCACACCACCCGACAAGGTTTCGGTCACAGTGTCAACAGAATAATTATATGCTAATCTCAATACAGTGGAACCTCCCATTTAAGACCTCCAACAGCCTGAGAAATTCAGGTCTTAAAAAGGAGGGAGTCTTATAATGGGGGTACATTTACGGAGGTTATGAACAGACAAACTGAAAAAGCAAGATCTTAAATTAGGGGCGGGGGTCGGGGTCTCAAAAGGGGGGTGCCAGTGCCCTTGTCAAACAGGCAGCATGACAACGGAACACCTGCTGCAGACTTGCCCACTACACGATGGCCTCAGGAGCCAGATCTGGGCGGAGGCGACCACGGTGCAAGGGAAGCTCTATGGCAGTCTGGACGACCTACAGCGCACGGCAACATTTGCGCGGAGAACCGGCGTTTCCATCTGAGTGATCGACAAGAAGAAGAAGAAAAGGGGGGTTCCACGGATTAAAGATTTTGTTCTGCCGACTTTGCAGCTACTAGTCCATTTGATGCAACACCACGACAAGTGGTTGTACTTGATGGAATGCGTAAGCTACAAACTTCACAAGTAGTCCCCTTTTTTGGAAAATGTTATAATTAAAGAAACAGTAGACACATTTTGCAGTGAGGCAATGTATTTATTGCATTAGTGCACCAGGCAAATGGTTTGCAATGTATTCAAAGCAACATCTTTTTCATACCTTAATTGAAAACTCTTGATTATCATAACGTACACTGTCAAAACCTAATATTACAAATGCATAGAACAATGAACATACATAACTCTGGGGGAGAAAAAACACTCCGAACTCTCACAATTATGAGCCAATATAACATTATTACACTAAAATCATAAAGAACACACACACACACACACACACACACACACACGCTCTCTGTTCCATTGTGCCCTCTCAGTCCAATAAATATGAGCCATAAAACACTGCAGGAATTGGTCATACATTTGTATAATCAGCTCAACTGCGCAAATAAGTCAATACATTATATATATATATATATGTATACATACATAATTAAATTAGAATTTTTTTTTTTTTTTTGTCATCTGAGGTCACACACACGTGTGGAGAAAAGCGACTGCAGGAATATTTGTCTTTTCTCCATATGCAATTTTCTTCTAAGTTCATAGAGTGAAGAAGAAGAGAAAGCGTAGAGAGCAGAATACATTATCTAAGTTAGTATTGAAACGGTGTGGAATTAAGATTCACACTCTAAAATCATATTTGTTCTTTCCCTTAGTAAATGGTTTGGAAATAGGTATGATCCAGTCCGAATTCTCATTGTTCTCTCGCGGTAGAATTTAATTGGCTTTGACACGATGGTGCCGAACTGACTGGATTCAAGCATTGGAGGTCGGAGAGGCCAGTCTGTGAACCTTTTTCCCCCCTCTCCCATGTAACCTTTCTGTATTGACTTTTTAACCGCAAGGTCACTTCTCCTGTCACCAACCCTTTGTTTGTGCGCGAGGGCAGTCAGCGAGGGCATTGTTTTTTTACATCCACCTCTCACCTCCCTCCTCCCCAACCCCTTTTCCTTTTTGACCTAATTCTTTACTTCTATGTTGCTGTGCTTTTGTTAATAATACTTGTTACACACAGACGAACACACACACACACACACATTCTCTCTCCCTCTCTTTTATGTAGCTTTTCTATCATTCTTTCTTTTACTCTAATATAGGTCTATGTTTTACCCATGTATTCGATATAAATATGTATTCTGTATTCATTTGTTTAGTAGAATGGAGATTTTATGTTTATTATCTACATACGAGAAGCCTGTTGAATATACACTGTGATTGATTGTGGTCAGTTAACTTGTAACTGCATACGTTTTGGGTGTGACATGACTATTTTGCGAGGTAATAGTCAGAGGTTTTGCACTTTGTTCACAGTGTTGATAACCAACGAGTGTTTGGTATCAAATGATGCGTCGAAGAATTTCCATTTTATTGATGTATTTCTTTATAACGGTTCTGATGTAGTTTTCTTAGTACAGGAGTTTTTGTATATTTTCGAGGCATTTTAACTGTAGCTTCTATGGAGGCTGACAGCAGCCTCGAAACTCTCCCCCCTCCCTCCCCATTTTGTTCTGTGGTCCCAGAGCGACGTTTTCATTTGTTCCTTAGCTGTGACGTCAGGGACAGTCATGGAAGGTATATAAGCTGTTAGTTTCTGAGGTTCGGGAATTTCCTTAGCGTATCACCAATTCTTGTCCCAAATAGAAATATTTTCTGAGAGGACGTTAACTCCCCCCCTTTAGTTTTTTGTTCGGGAATTTTTAGCGTATCACCAACTCATGTCCCAAAAAGGAAAATTTCCTGTGAGGACGTTAAGGACCCCCATTTCATAGTTCGGGGACTCTTAGCGTACAACCACCTCATGTCCCAAATAGATTCTTATTCTGGGGACAAAAATAGAAATTTAGCATAGCATAGCATAGGTTCGGGGGAGTCTTGGCAACCAACCTGGCTTAAGTGTTTAAATGGTATACCGGACTTCCCACTTAAAGTTACAGCATTGCTTCTGTGCCTGTGGAAAAGGTTGTGGGAGGGTCCCAACCTTAGTACCGAACGGTTGTGGGAGGGTCCCAACCTAGTACAAAGTATTTGTTGTCATCTCTAAGTTGTCCTCCGGGGTCTGAGCAACAAACCTGGCTTAAGTGTCTAAATGGTATACCGGACTCCTCCCTGTGGACTGAACTAACAGGGTTAAAAACCAACGTTCCGCAGTCCCAGGTTACCACACGGCGAGTAAAGTGGCGTCGCTTTACTCTTTTACTTTATCTTTACTCAGGCCCCGAACCCCTGCCCAAATTTTCAGCCATTTTAGGACATAAGATATTTTTTTCAGTAGCGTATTTTGCTAAGGGTACCTACGGGTCATGCCCAAATTTTCAGCCATTTTAGGACTTAGAATATATTTTTAAGTAGTAGGGAAATTACAGGAATAGAGTTTTTTTTTGTTTTTTGTTTTGTTTGCTTAACGCCCAGCCGACCACGAAGGGCCATATCAGGGCGGTGCTGCTTTGACATATAACGTGCGCCACACACAAGACAGAAGTCGCAGCACAGGCTTCATGTCTCACCCAGTCACATTATTCTGAAACCGGACCAACCAGTCCTAGCACTAACCCCATAATGCCAGACGCCAGGCGGAGCAGCCACTAGATTGCCAATTTTGAAGTCTTAGGTATGACCCGGCCGGGGTTCGAACCCACGACCTCCCGATCACGGGGCGGACGCCTTACCACTAGGCCAACCGTGCCGGTCAGGAATAGAGTGAACCAATGTACAGATATACTTTCTGAAAAGAACCTACGCCTTGTATTGAGTTGTTTTCATGATTTGTTTTGATTGAATACAATTTTGAACTTCACCTGCCTCTTCTTGAGTTTATATTCTGTGTGTCTGCTTGTCCTGTCGTGTGATTGCCATCCTGACAAATGACCTTCAAACACGTATAACATCTAAGACACAGACACAGACAGTTAGAGTTAATGTGAAGCTCGTCTCACTTTCGGGGTACAAATTGGTGTCAGAAATGTGAAGCTAAGACCGCTCGGCTTTACACACACACACAAACACACACACACACACACACACACACACACACACACACACACACACACACACACACGTCTGCATACATGAATGTGCACAAAGGCATGCAAACCCGGATACACATACACTCAATATCACATCTACACACTGGAGTTTTGAAAAAGTTCATATACATGTACAACATATTTTGTGACCATGAGTTTGCAATGAAAGAAATTGGTATAAAATGATGACATCGAGTGACAGAATAAAATTCTTAAAGAGGCAATAATGAACTCTTCTGAATCAAACTCACAGTTAAATATCGGCATGTTTGAATCATTTCTGAGGTAGTTCTCAACAGCAACAAAATCCGATCAAAATGCACGGTCAGCTGGCCTTTTGAAGTGTTCATAATGCTAAGATTGAGGTCTGCACAGACTGGACACAGAATTCTGGACTGATAATCTTGTATAATGGTTATCTCCAAACGGTTCGATTTGGGAATAGATTGAGCTCGCATCTTGATGACGTGTGCGGCGTCCCTGTTCATTTGTCTGAGAGTTGAGTGTTTATTCAAAGCATATACACACACACGCACAGGCCATAACATGACATGGTGTCAGAAGCGACTACACACAAGAGATTTACAAGGAATTTACAAGGACTCTGCGCCAGCTCCTCGACAAACACGCCCCACCATCCCTATGCGCAGTCTCTGAGCGACAGCCGGCTCTCTGGTTCTCTGAGGACATCACAGCCGCCAAGATCGAGAGACGGCAAGCGGTGCGTGCATGGCGACACTCTGGCCTGGAGGTTCACCGGCAGATTCTCAGGGATGCGCTGCTTCGAGTCACGCAAGCCATCACTGCTGCCAAGGTCGAGCACTTCCATGAAGCTTTTGTAACAGATATAAGTTCCACACCAGAAACCAAGATTCCTCTGAGTCCATTGAAGCATATGTTGCAGCTCTGCGCAAGCTGGGGAAAAACTGCAATTTTGGAGAAATGGAAGACAGAATGCTGCGTGATCGCATTGTGGTGGGCGTGAAGAGCGATGCTGCTCGTGAGAAACTTTTAGAAGATTCCACATTAATTTCAAGAAAGCAGTCGATGTCTGCCGAGCTTACGAGACATCTCAACAGCAGCTTCAGGAGATGTCAAAAGACGCTTCAGTTGATCGTTTCACCTCATCTAACAAGTCAGGCAGTCGACCGACTGGAAAGCAAAGACCCCAAAAGTCCAAGTCCTTCCAATATACCCCAAACCCTACCAGTCCCAGACAGTCCCATTGCTCTCGTTGTGGGAGAACCCCACCTCACAACAGAGAAGCATGTCCAGCCAAGAACGCCAAGTGCCACCAATGCTCCAAGGTGGGTCATTATGCGACGGTCTGACGTTCATCCAACCAGTGGAAGAGGAAGAAGGAGCTGAAGCTTATTTGGGTTCTGTGGTTGGTGAAGTGACGTCAGATAAGTGGCGGATCACAGTCAAGATGGAGGGTGCTGACCAAGTGTTCAAGATTGACACTGGAGCCGACGTGACTGTCATCCTGGACAACCTAGTTCCAAGTTCAAAGCGCCCGCTAGAAAAAGCAGGGAAGAAACGTTTCGGTCAAGGGAGAGCCGAAATGAGTATAGTAGGCAAGTTCAAAGGCAAGATCACCTACAAGCAGAAGACTGCGATCCAAGATGTGTTCGTGGTGAAAGGGCTAGAGGAACCACTTCTGGGTAGGCCTGCCATAACTGCCCTGTAACTCGTAGAAAGAGTCAGCTACGTAGCAGAAACACTCGAGACAAGCAGCAAGAGGCAGTACCCAAAGCTTTTCAAAGGACTGGGTAAAATCCAAAACTCGTACAAAATAAGGCTGAAGGAAAACTCGGTTCCTTTTGCTGTGTCCACACCAAGACGTTTGGCTTTGCCCCTCAAGAGTAAGGTCAAGGCAGAACTTGAGAAGCTGGACAAACAAGAAGTAATCCGACCCGTGACGCAGCCAACAGACTGGTTTGTTTGTTTGTTTGCCGCTTAACGCCCAGCCGACCATGAAGGGCCATATCAGGGCGGTGCTGCTTTGACATTTAACGTGCGCCACACACAAGACAGAAGTCGCAGCACAGGCTTCATGTCTCACCCAGTCACATTATTCTGACACCGGACCAACCAGTCCTAGCACTAACCCCATAATGCCAGACGCCAGGCGGAGCAGCCACTAGATTGCCAACTTTAAAGTCTTAGGGATGACCCGGCCGGGGTTCGAACCCACGACCTCCCGATCACGGGGCGGACGCCTTACCACTAGGCCAACCGTGCCGGTCCAACAGACTGGTGCGCTCCCATCGTTGCAGTACCAAAAAGCAACGACAAGGTCAGGCTGTGCGTCGACCTGACAAAACTGAATGAATCGGTGAGAAGGGAGAACTTCCCGCTTCCCTCTACCGATCAGCTGTTAGCCCAATTGTCAGGAGCAAAAGTATTCTCGAAATTGGACTGTAACAGTGGATTCTACCAGATTCCGTTGGACGAAGACAGCCAATTTCTGACGACGTTCATCACACCGTTCGGAAGATACTGCTATACAAGACTACCTTTCGGGATAAGTTCGGGTCCTGAAGTGTTCCAGAGGACCATGACTAAACTCCTCTCGGGACAAAGCGGCGTCATCTGTGACATAGACGACCTCCTGATCTACGGTCGTAACCAGAAAGAGCATGACGACAATCTGGATCACGTTGTGAAAAAGCTGGAGAACGCTGAATGCAGAGAAGTGCCAGTTCTCCAAGGAAACAATCAAGTTCCTAGGACATGTGGTGTCCAGAGACGGAATCGCGATTGATCCTGGCAAGGTTGCAGCCATCAAGAATTTTCCGAGGCCAGCAAACATTTCTGATCTCAGGAGACTGTTAGGGATGGTCAACCATGTTTCCAAGTTCGCAGGTTCCACTTTAGCAGGAGACGTCAAACCACTGAGAGATCTTATGAAGAAGGACAACGATTGGTCCTGGGACAGCATGCAGGAGACGTCAAACCACTGAGAGATCTTCTGAAGAAGGACAACGATTGGTTCTGGGACAGCATGCAGGAGACAGCGTTTCAGAACATCAAGACGAAACTGATGTCCGCCTCAGTTCTTGCTCACTACAGTCCCGACAGGAAGACGGTTGTCTCTGTTGATGCTTCATCGTATGGATTGGGAGCAGTCCTCTTCCAGAAGCAAACAGACGAAACTCTTAAACCCGTGTTCTACGCCTCCAGATCAATGACGCCAACAGAGCAGAGGTACGCGAAAGTAGAAAAAGAAGCACTTGCTGCAACCTGGGCGTGTGAGAAGTTCTCGGAGTATATCACAGGACTAGCAGATCTGACTATTGAAACAGACCACAAACCTCTGCTGGCACTCCTAAAGACAAAGAACCTCGATGAACTCACACCACGCATACAGAGATTCAGAATGCGCCTGATGAGGTACCTTTACAAGATAGTGTATACTCAAGGGAAGAACCTCATCACCGCAGATACACTCTCCAGGGCCCCAACTCAAGAGCCTGAAGAAACAGAGAAGAAACTCGAAGAAGAAAGCGACCTCCTCATCCACCAAGTTATTGGCAATCTTCCTGCCACAGAGAGGAGATTAGAAGAAATCAGAAAAGAAACAGGACAAGATCCTCTGTGCGAAACATTGAAGAAGTACACTCAAGAAGGATGACCATACTCCTGTCAAGACAACGAGAAACTGAAAGCTTTCTGGGCAGTACGCCATGAGATATCCATCCATGAAGGACTTCTGCTGTATGGAAGTAGAATTATCATTCCAGAGACTTTGCGAAAAGATGTTTTGCAGAAAGTGCATGCAGGACACCAGGGCATTGTAAAATGTCGTGCCTTGGGCAGAGAGAGCGTTTGGTGGCCTGGATTGTCTTCACAGATCGAGACGATGGTGACAAACTGTTCGACCTGTATGCAAGAAAGAAAAGTCCCCCCCTGAGCCTCTCATCCCAACGCAGACTCCAGATTTTCCATGGCAGAAAGTTGATATGGACCTCTTTGACTTCAAAGGAGAGCAATACCTACTAGTCATAGACTATTACTCTCGCTTTATCGAGTTAGCCCATTTAAAGAACGAGAAAGCCATCACCACCATAGCCCACATTAAAAGCATCTTCTCCAGACATGGTGTTCCACAGAGTGTAATGACAGACAATGGACCTCAATTCAAAAATGAAGAATTCAGAAAGTTTGCATCAACCTACGGGTTTGACCATACCACCAGTAGTCCTTATTACCCACCTGCAAACGGTGAAGCTGAAAGAGCGGTGGAGACAGTGACAAAATTACTGAAAAAGGCAAATGACCCCCACATCGCCATCATGATGTACCGAGCCACTCCACTACAGATATGGAAAAGCCCTGCAGAACTCCTGATGGGGAGGAAAATAAGAACCATCGTGCCCTCCATTTCAAGGAACTTCATGAGAAAAAGCCAAGGTTCACTTGAAGTTGCCAAAGCCGATGCTGAACAGAAGATGAAGATGAACCTCAACTTCGACAGAGCTCATCATGCCAGAGTTGCGCCTGAACTAGTACCAGGACAGCCTGTGCTGGTTGGACCAACTGGACAGAGCTCATCGTGCGAAGTTGCGCCTGATCTAGTACCAGGACAGCCTGTGCTGGTTGGACCAACTGGACAGCAAGGCGTCATCCCCAAGACTTTGCCCTTTCGTTCCTACGAAGTACAGACGCCAAGTGGCAGCAAGAGAAGAAACAGACACCTTTTCCCTCGGGACCTTGCAGCAAGAGAGACTTTCAGACCCCAGGAGTTTGTTTGTTTGTTTGTTTGTTTGTTTGCTTAACGCCCAGCCGACCACGAAGGGCCATATCAGGGCAGTGCTGCTTTGACATATAACGTGCGCTACACACAAGACAGAAGTCGCAGCACAGGCTTCATGTCTCACCCAGTCACATTATTCTGACACCGGACCAACCAGTCCTAGCACTAACCCCATAATGCCAGACGCCAGGCGGAGCAGCCGCTAGATTGCCAATTTTAAAGTCTTAGGTATGACCCGGCCGGGGTTCGAACCCACGACCTCCCGATCACGGGGCGGACGCCTTACCACTAGGTCAATCCAAATTCGGTACCCCAGGAGTGTCCTCGCTGATCCCGGTCCAAGCTCAACACCCTGGAGACATCAGCATTCCGCAAGCTATGCCGGAACCAGTCACCGCCAGTGATCCTGTGCCAGTTGACAACCAAGTCTACACCCGAAGCGGCCGCCCAGTCAAGAAGCCAGACAGATTGGACATATAAAAACTTCGCGAACATTCAGTGAACTTGAAAGCTTCGCGAACATCAAAATCGATATCGAAAGATGCGCGAAGTTTGTCTTCGCGATCTTTAAAGGGGGATGTTGTATAATGGTTATCCCCAAACGGTCCCTGTGGAGCTTTGGCAATTTTACATTGTGTAGCACAACATTCTTTTGAGTATGTCAGGCCTGAAAGTGGCGAGTATTTTACTCGCCATGGCGAGTAGAAACATGTAACTGGCGAGTAGAAATCTTCATCTACTCGCCAAATGCGAGTAAAGTTGCTGCAACAAATTGTTGGTTTGGCTAGTAAAGTTTGCTTTCTGGCTAGTACATTTTCAGAATCACTAGCCAAAGGCGAGTATACCATTTGTTGGACTTTCAGCGCTGTATGTGTGTGTGTTGAGCAGGTGTCTGTGTGCTGGTTTTCCCCCATGTTATGATGTTAGAGAGGCTGAAGAGGTACAGCTTGACAACTACCACTAACAACATTCCTAAGCGGACAACGCCAGGACATTTGGACCAATAAATATTTTCAATCCGGGTCAAACTGACCTTGGAACAAGACTGTATCCGATAAAACTTGCCCACCCCCACCCCACCACACCAAAGAATGTGTTGCATCTAGCCTTTTCTAACAGCAAATTCACCAATAAACTTGTGACCATGTATGAGGGGTCATGCACCCATGCATTGCCAATTCACCCAGCACAAATATAAGAAGTCAAATTGAAGAATATGAGTGTTACTGATCCAATGGCACCCAAACAACAGGCAGCACGGCCCCCTCACTCACAAGGTTGTTATCTGCGACGGGGACAAGACCATCCCTCCTCTTGGACACATACCAACAATCAACTCCCTGACTGTTTCCTGTGGAGCTTTGGCAATTGTACATGGTGTAGCACAACATTATTTTGAGTATGTGTGTGTGTGTTAAGCAGGTGTCTGTGTGCTGGTTTTCCCCCATGTCATGATGTTAGAGAGGCTGAAGGGGTACAGCTTGACAACTTCCACTACATGTGACAATTTTCTTAAGCGGACAACGCCAGGACATTTGAACCTGTAAACATTTTCAATCCGGGTCCAACTGACCTTAATTATGGTCCTCTGAGACTTGGAACAACACTTCCCCACCTCACCCCAAAAAGTGTTGCATCTATAGCCCTTTCTAACAGCAAATTCACAGATAAATATTTTAATATATTTAAGTTGTTTAGATTTCACAGATAAATATTTTACCGTCTAAATCAGCATGGACCATAATGTATGACAGTTGCTTGGCATCTCAAATCACCGAGTCACCCATCACAGATATAAGCACAGTAGAGTCCATCTTTTAAGACCGTACTTTTTTTTACATTTTCTGTTTATAACCTGTGTAAAATTTACATCCAATCCCAGACTCCCTCCTTTCTTTCTTTATTTGGTGTTAACGTCGTTTTCAACCACGAAGGTTATATCGTGACGGGGAAAGGGGGGAGATGGGATAGAGCCACTTGCCAATTGTTTCTTGTTCACAAAAGCACTAACTCCCTCCTTTTAAAGACCTGATTTTCTCAGATTGTTTTGGGTTCCAGTGTAGTCAAAATAAAGCAAAAGAGTGTTACTGACCCAATGGCACACAAACCACAGGTTACAAGGACCCCCCACACAAGGTTGTTATCTGCGACGGGGATGTGGTGGTCGATCACTGACAGCACGACGCAGGTTTTGGTTTTCCTCCACATTCTGTGCGCTCAACTGTGGCTCACTTCTGGCCTGTCGACCGCCTTGTCTGCTGTACTGATCGTCATGGTGGTAACGCCCGCCCCTCCGACCTCTGCTGTGACCTACATTGAAGCCATCTTCCCTATTGCCATAGTTCTCTCCCCTGTTGCCATAGTTCCCTCCCCTGCTGCCATAGTAACCATCCCTGCTGCCATCGTAACCATCCCTGTTGCCGTAGTTTCCTTTCCTACCCCTATAGTTTTCTCCCCTGCCACTATAGTTCCCTCCCCTGCCTTCATAGTTCCCTCCCCTGCTGTCATAGTTTCTTCCCCTTCCCCTATGATATTGCCCATCCTGTCCGTCTCTGTTCCACCTCCATTCCCCTTTCCCAACATTGTCCCCTTTCCCCATGTTATCCCCAGCGGAAGACCTTGGTGATCCTCTACCAATAGGCACATCTCTGTTGCCTGACATCTTCACAGAATCTCCCACTACTGCTGCTTTCGCTAAGGAGGACACAGGCTTTTTACACATATCCGCGTAAGAACCAGTGTTGCCATGGCGATTCTCGCTGTAGCCACTCTCGGTGCTCGTGCGAGAACCGACGGAGGAGGTCTCCTCCAGGAAAAACTTGACCTTGGCTGTGTTATCGTCCCCAGTGTCGTTGCCTCCAGGGCTGTTCGCCCCTCCAGAGAGCGGAGATTCTGCGGAATGGTGTCTACTAACGGCGTCGGAAAGAGAAGGGTAGGAGGGGCTGTGACCGGTGAGTGAGTGGCTTCTGGACGCGGGCAGGGCGGGGTTGACTGGCAGAGTCATGGTGGTGCCGGGGATGGGTTTGGCGGTGGACATGGACCCCGAGCGACTGCGACCTGCCACAATACTGGCCCACAAGTCAGACTTATCTGCAACAGTAGAGGAGCAGATATGTAGCTTACAATATCAGGGATGTTGTTACAAATTCACACCTATAGGACAAATGTCCTGATCTCTTCAGAATCAAAAGGACATTTGACCACTTTCAGAAATTTCAATAGGACATCATAATTTTGTGCAAAACACAGTCCATGGAATGGTTCCAAAATCATATGCACACACACATGCTTAAACACACACACATAATAGGATATATACACCAAACATTTGTGCATGCATTGTTTTATCAATTTAGTTCCAAATAGGACACACACAAAAATAAACAAACATCCAAAAAGCAACGAAAACCTTCAGCACTCTTTTTTTGATTGTCTCACAAACTGCATGATTTGACTAGAAAATGAAATACTGAGAAAAAAAAAGGAAAAAAAAAGTCCGGTTCAACACAGATTCGACAAAGCAGTATGGTCTCTTTGCTGTCAAGGTCTAACCAACCAAACAGGGTCAGCCATGAATAGTTAAAAGGCCGTTTCTATAGTTAAATTTTGGGAAAATAAATTTGATTTCAGGCCGGGAAAAGAGCAGCGGTTAATGGTAAACAAAGTAACCACTGAAACAAGATTAATTGCGAATGTTACAATGGAAAATATTGCACAATATTTACCCCACAAATATTTTATTGTATAAAATAGGTATTTCCTCGAGTAATTGTTGTACTTATTGTGAGAACTTCTTCTTCTTCTTCTTCTGCGTTCGTGGGATGAAACTCCCACGTACACTCGTGTTTTTTGCACAAGTGGAATGTTACATGTATGACCGTTTTTTACCCGCCATTTAGGCAGCCACACGCCGTTTTCGGAGGAAGCATGCTGGGTATTTTCGTGTTTGTATATCCCACCGAACTCTGACATGGATTACAGGATCTTTTTCGTGCGCACTTGGTCTTGTGCTTGCGTGTACACACGGGGGTGTTCGGACACCGAGGAGAGTCTGCACACAAAGTTGACTCTGAGAAATAAATCTCTCGCCGAATGTGGGGACGAACTCACGCTGACAGCGGCCAACTGGATACAAATCCAGCGCGCTACCGACTGAGCTACATCCCCGCCCGTTTGTGAGAACAAAATTGATTATATTGAAATTTTTTTTAATTTTTGCCCGAAAATTATGTCCATTTGGAAATGCGTTGAGGATAAAGTGAATTATAAATATAATATGATTATTAAAATTACCGTAAAGGAAGTTTTTTTGGGCCTGTTTGAAAATTCACAAAGTTCCAAGGCACTAATAAGTTATGTGAATTATTTGATTGTGATAGCCAAAATGTGTGTTGGTATTTATAGATATGGTTCCCCTCTGAATATTGGATGCATTTTTGAGAGGGGATTGTTATATAGAAAAGTTGTTTGAAATACATTTAGAAATAGTATTGTTAATGATATAATATATTAGACGGGCGCCGTGGCGGGGTGGTAAGACGTCGGCCTATTAATCAGAAGGTCGAGGGTTCGAATCCCGGCCGCGGCCGCCTGGTGGGTTAAGTGTGGAGATTTTTCCGATCTCCCAGGTCAACTTATGTGCAGACCTGCTAGTGACTTATCCCCCTTCGTCACAGTGTACACACAAGCACAAGACCAAGTGCGCACGGAAAAAATCCTGTAATCCATGTCAGAGTTCGGTGGGTAATAGAAAGACGAAAATACCCAGCATGCCTCCCCCGAAATCGGCGTATGGCGGGGTAAAAACGGTCATACACGTACAATTCCACACCTGCAAAAAAAAACGAGTGTACGTGGGAGTTTCAGCCCACGAACACAGAAGAAGAAGAAGAATAGGTATATTTAAAGTAGAAACACTAATATAAAAAGCAGAAAAAAAAGAAGAAAAAAAAAGATCAATGAAGAAGGATGCTCCCCGCCAAAAAAATAAAAATAAAAAATAAAATAAAATAGAGGCAAAAAAGAAAGGGTTGAAGCAGCCTGCATGCAACTAAGATCAAAATAACAAAAATTTCCTGTCGTGCCGACACCATGTCCTGGACAAAAGACACAACTTCTCTTTCCGTGGTTGTGTCAGTTTCAGCGGCGACACTGTCATTGGCACTGTCATTTTCAAGAATGACGCTCGCCGCGTTTTTACCTGTTTTTGACTCAAACGTAGCACATGATGCCAAAGATCTTCAGCTTTTGTTGATCTTTGGCAGGCTTTAGTTTTATTTCGGTGGCATAATTCAATGCGCTTCGTCAAAATGTCTCGAACTGAAACCGAAAGCAGACGCAAGACTTAATAGTCAGTTGGAGTTGTCTCCCGTACTCCTAACTTTAGTTTGTTGCAGACAGGTGTACCCAAACAGCTCATATCGCAAATGGTTCGGAATTCCCGAAAACGCAAGATCAGCACTACACGACTTCAGTGCGAGAGTGCTCGGTCGCTTTTTGAAAATGTGTATCTTGAACAGAAAATATCGAATATCACGCTGTCCAAAGGCATGGAGTTTTTATCGGACAATGACAGCGCTCAGTTCAAAACGATAGGACATCTGACCGCCATGCGGCTATGTGAATTGGACATTTGAGCCTTTCAATCGGTCTATGTCCGATGTCCGCCGCCTAACGACATCCCTGCAATATGAGTAGTTTTTAACTTTTTATTTATGTGGCTTGCATTTCAGTCAAGACCCAGCAGCTGAATAGCATATGGACATGGGCTAAATGAGGCAAAAGTAATTACTTTTTGGTTAACACACACGATCCTCACACTCACGTTCGACTGACTGGCAGTGTGACAGGCACGAAGTCATTTTTGTTTTTCCATGCACGCACCCACCCAACCACACACACACACCCACACACAAGGACACACACACACACACACACACACACACCCACACACACACACACACACACACACACACTCCTCACACTCACATTTGACTGATTCGCAGTGTGACAGACAGGAAGTCATTTTCTTTTCCATGCACGCACGCACGCACCCACCCACACACCCACCCACCCACACACACACACAAACACACACAAAGACACACACACACAATCCTCACACTCACATTTGACTGATTCTGGCAGTGTGACAGACACGAAGTCACTCTTGTTTTTCCAAACACCTTGCAGCAAAGGACTGCTGGCGCTGTGAGGCAGGGGGCGGGAGGGGGTGCTTGGCACGGAGGCGATGGGGGGCGCCACTATACTGTTCACCACACTTCCCGACTGAGGACTCTCGGCTGTGCCTGTGTGCTGCTCCAAGGTCAAGGTCACAGTTTTCTGACAGGACGACGCGGCCTTGCTGTCTAGTTGGTACAGGAATCGTGTGGACTTGGGCTTCTGTACAGTAGCCTGTGGAGATAACCGAAATAATGCTTCAGCAACAAAAGCAAGAATGGATGGAAAGCAGCTTCAGCTATAAGAGATTAAAACAAAATGAACAATACTACATTATCACGGTGTTTGGGGTGCAAAGAATCAGACCGTGATATATGCTTTTCGCGATATAATGATGGAGGGGGTGGGGGTCTCTTGACTCTTGTTGCTGCTAGCTTTCCACTGGGAGGAAGCGACCAGAATTTCCCAGTAAACGAATAATAAACTAAATGAAAACACTGACAAACGTAAAAGACTGACCTCATAGCTGACCACACACTCCACGGTCATGTCGGAAACAGTTCCATGACACCATTTTTCCATGATGAACGGGGGCTGCACATACACAAACACATTTAAACAGATTATCAACATCCAATCCAAAGTTCTAATTCAACATCTCCCCAGTACAATGGAACACCCTTTCAAGACTTCCTCCTTTTTAAGACCTGGCTTTTTAAGACCTGGCTTTTTAAGACCTGGCTTTTTTAGATTTTCTGTTCATGACTTCTGTAATTTTACCCCCAATTTAAGACTCTGTCCTTTGTAAGACCTGGCTTTTTTTAGATTTTCTGTTCATGACTTCTGTAATTTTACCCCCAATTTAAGACTCCCTCCTTCAATGTAAGACCTGGGGGCGGGGATGTAGCCCAGTCGGTAGCGCGCTGGATTCGTATCCAGTTGGCCGCTGTCAGCGTGAGTTCGTCCCCTGCACGTTCCGCGAAAGATTTATTTCTCAGAGTCAACTTTGTGTGCAGACTCTCCTCGGTGTCCGAACACCCCCCGTGTGTACACGCAAGCACAAGACCAAGTGTGCACGAAAAAGATCCTGTAATCCATGTCAGAGTTCGGTGGGTTATAGAAACATGAAAATACCCAGCATGCTTCCTCCGAAAACGGCCTATGGCTGCCTAAATGGTGGGGTAAAAAACGGTCATACACGTAAAATTCCACTCGTGCAAAAAACACGAGTGTACATGGGAGTTTCAGCCAACGAACGCAGAAGAAGAAGAAGAAGTAAGACCTTGCTTTGTAAGACCTGGCTTTGTAAGACCTTGCTTTGTAAGACCTGGCTTTGTAAGACCTTGCTTTGTAAGACCTGGCTTTGTAAGACCTGGCTTTGTAAGACCTGGCTTTGTAAGACCTGGCTCTTGGGAGGTCTTTTGTTTGTTTGTTTGCTTAACGCCCAGCCGACCACGAAGGGCCATATCAGGGCGGTGCTGCTTTGACATATTACGTGCGCCACACACAAGACAGAAGTCACAGCACAGGCTTCATGTCTCACCCAGTCACATTATTCTGACACCGGACCAACCAGTCCTATCACTAACTCCATAATGCCAGACGCCAGGCGGAGCAGCCACTAGATTGCCAATTTTAAAGTCTTAGGTATGACCCGGCCGGGGTTCGAACCCACGACCTCCCGATCACGGGGCGGACGCCTTACCACTAGGCCAACCGTGCCGGTTCTTGGGAGGTCTGAAAAGGGGGCTCCCCTGTATGATTTGCTGTGGATGGAATATTTCATACATACCTTACCCATTTCATAAATTTCATTTGGTTTAAAAAAAAACAAGAATTTTTTGTAATTACAGTTGAACCTGTCTTCAACGACTACCCAAAGGACCAACCAAAAGTCATCGTTCCACTGTGCCTGTGAAGACAGGACGGGTGTCCCCCCCGCAGGCATCCTTCATGACAGATATCTTGGTTAAGTTCACAGATGAAGGGACCACAGAAAGAGGGCTTTATTAAGAGGTGTCCTCTCTTCAGAAAGGTTTTTTGTCACAGGTTCAGCGGACAGGTATGGAGATTTTCGGTTGGTCCCACAGGTGTCCTTTCATTGCAGTTACCGCTGTACAATTCTACACAAAACTGAAGCTCTCAAGATGCACCTACATAGTTCAACTTGAAGCTGCCATAGACTGGGTTCTTGCAGGTAAAAGTGACAGTACCTACATAGTTCAACTTGAAGCTGCCATTGACTGGGTTCTTGCAGGTAAAAGTGATAGTACTTACACGGTTCAACTTGAAGCTGCCATAGACTGGATTCTTGCAGGTAAAAGTGACAGTACCTACATAGTTCAACTTGAAGCTGCCATTGACTGGGTTCTAGCAGGTAAAAGTGACAGTACTTACATAGTTCAACTTGAAGCTGCCATAGACTGGGTTCTTGCAGGTAAAAGTGACAGTACTTACATAGTTCAACTTGAAGCTGCCATAGACTGGGTTCTTGCAGGTAAAAGTGACAGTACTTACATAGTTCAACTTGAAGCTGCCATAGACTGGGTTCTAGCAGGTAAAAGTGACAGTACTTACATAGTTCAACTTGAAGCTGCCATAGACTGGGTTCTTGCAGGTAAAAGTGACAGTACTTACATAGTTCAACTGGAAGCTGCCATAGACTGGGGTCTTGCAGGTAAAAGTGACAGTACTTACATAGTTTAACTTGAATGTGCCAAAGGCTGGGTTCTTGAAGGTAAAAGCCATATCATGCACCATTTACAGGTCTTAACATAGTTCAGCTTGAATGTGCCAAAGGCTGGGTTCTTGCAGGTAAAAGCCATATCATGCACCATTTACAGGTCTTAACATAGTTCAGCTTGAATGTGCCAAAGGCTGGGTTCTTGCAGGTAAAAGCCATATCATGCACCATTTACAGGTCTTAACATAGTTCAACTTGAATGTGCCATAGGCTGGGTTCTAGCAGGTAAAATTGACGTCATGCACCTGTGACAGTACTTACATAGTTTAACTTGAATGTGCCATAGGCTGGGTTCTAGCAGGTAAAATTGACGTCATGCACCAGTGACAGTACTTACATAATTCAGCTTGAATGTGCCAAAGGCTGGGTTCTTGCACGTAAAAGCCACGTCATGGACCAGTGGCAGAGGCGTGTCACCAGAGTCCTCTTCATCGTCTATCTCAACGTACATCTTCCACTTGGTGTCCTGTCACAATCAACACAAGCTTTTTTTGAGAAATAAAGTTGTTACGCAGTGTTTTCATGACAAAAAAATCCCACCAAAGTTCTAAACCATGAGCAGAATGAACATAAAGTTTTTGTTTAAAAAAAAAAACCACCCAGAAAATTAAATAAATAAATGAAAGAAAGAGAGAAAAAGGGAGGGAGGTTGGTAGTGGCAGGGGGAAGGGGGGGGTGATCTAATGAAAAGGGACCAAACAAAGTCTTTATTGCACAATCATGTTCATATCCCTATTAACTTTCACCTTAAATGTATACCAAATGTCTGGCCATAAGATACAGAAATGACAAAAGAAATTAAAAAAAAAAACTTTGTTTGTAAGATCACAGACATGCTGAACAAACAATGTCAAATCTTCGTTCACCCTGAACCAAAACCAGTCACTGAAGGTAAAGGATCCTTTAATTACAAACATCATTTAGGAAGTGAAGGCAAAAAGCAAACTAGCACCAAGCACTCTTGGACATCAAAGGAAAGCGAAGCAATAAAAGCTCCTGCTGCAGACTAAAAGAGACCCTAAATGACACACAGCCAGGAAGACCAGAGCATCAGACCCACAAAATACACCACCACTATTCTTTCAACTTCAGGAACCATTCCTCTGACAATGCCAGCTATGAGTCTGGTGGGCCCCATTAGAACCTGCAGAGGCATAAACACAGACATTAGTGGAAAGCAATGGGAGCTAAACTTTCGTGCAGAGAAACAACCAGAACAAGCCAGACCAAAGGAGGGGGGTGAGGAAGGGGGGTGGGGAGGGGGGGAATGAACTACAACAAAAACCAAACCAAAGTCAACATAAACAAGTAGACATAAAATGGAATGGCAAAAGACGGGGAAGTAGGTTTGGGTATTATAGGTCATTCAAAACAGAGACGAACAAAGAGAAGAAGACAACAACAAAACAAAACAGAACAATACAATTACAAACAAAGTGCACCAAAAATGACTCAATTGCCCAGAAATTCTGCAACAGGTTAAAAAAAAAATCTCCGACAGGCATATACGTCTTTGATGTCATTTCTTCTTCTGCAAGTCAACAACTTTGAACTGCAACTGTATGAACTTTTCAGTAAAGTTAATTAGGGCATTCATTAATCTACAACAGCAGAGCAATCCATTATAAATATTTCAGTCAGATGGTATAGTATAGTATTCAAGACCAACACAAATGTGAAAAACCAGGTCTTAGAGAGAGGAAATCTTGAAATGGGGGTAAATGTAGAGGCTTTATCAACACAATACACCAGAGCTGGGGAAAAGTCTAACATTTGGGGGTCTTAAAAAAGGCACTTCAACTGTACTACTTTATGAATTATTTCCTTCCTGTCAAACCTACTTTGAACAAAAGTAACAAAAGCCGTACACCATATGAGGCAGCTTTTAAAAATGTAGCTAGCTGTTTGGTTCCGATAGGGCTCTATACACTAAGCACAAGATGCAAGAGTGAGATAGCGTCATCCCTTGTCTGGTCTCCGTGGGGAAAGCACCAGCTGGCATTCCCCGTTCAGCTGATTGCCACCGACAGTGGAAGCCAACACAAAGCTTTGCCTTTCATTTCCCTTTACAACTTCCATCTTCTCTTCACTCAGCCCCTGTTCCCTTATCATAAAAACCAGCATCCATATACACTCCTCCTCTCTGCGACTTGCCTCATTTTTTTTATTTCCCCCTCACAACTTTCTTATTCTCTTTCCTCAGAGTCAGCCCCTGCTCCCTTATCATAAAAACCAGCATCCAAATACATACCCCCCCCCCCCCCACGCTCTATCCCCCCTTTCTATCCCCCCCCTCTATTCCCCCCCCCCCCCTCCCTATTCCCCCCCCCCCCCCCTCTCTAAGACTTGCCTCATTCTTTTCATTTTGCCTCGCAACTACTATTTTCTCTTCCCTTGTCATAAAAACCCGCCCCTGGCTTATCTTTGATCGCTGAGGCAAAATAGAATTATCGCACTTCACAGAATAGCACATAACTCATTCTCTTTTCGCTGGCACCTAGCACTCTGTGGTAAAGATGAGGAGAGACTTTTGTTGAAGGATGAAACACAAGTCAGCTGCCGTGCGAGCGACTCCAGCAGACTCCAGCAGGATGGGAACGTCAACAAAATCAAAGATAGCTCAAATTAAGACTGATTACTCAAGTCTTCAGATCTGTCCGATCTTCATAAAAGCTGGCTGTTTGAAAGCTAGGGTATGTCAACATAATGAAAAGATAGCTCAAATTAAGACTGATTATTGCATGTCTTCCGATCTGTCCGATCTGCATAAAAGCTGGCTGTTTGAAATAGGGTATGTCAACATAATGAAAAGATAGTAACATTTAAGACTGATTACAAAAGTCTTCCGATCTGTCGGATCTGCATAAGAGCTGGCTGTTTGAAATAGGGTATGTCAACATAATGAAAAGATAGTAACATTTAAGACTGATTATAAAAGTCTTCCGATCTGTCGGATCTGCATAAAAGCTAGCTATTTTAAAAAAATGAGTTTGAACGTCACATAAATTTAACAAAACAAAAAAGGCTATTTGAAGCAGAACATCACTGCCAGGGTGTATAGGCATAATTATTAAAAGAAACTAGCGTAAGAAATTTCAACCTGTATATGCTAACTTACATGACCTCCCTTAACTAAGTATTTCAAGACGCATCTTTGTTTGTTTGGTTTTATACAGGGTTTAAATTTTTTAATTTTTTTTATCTAAATCATTTTTGTTAGTGCCAATGAACTTTCTCTAAAGCTATCCTTGACTCTTGTGAAATAAACAAATGTTGAAGGTTAACATTTCTCCACAAAGGGGGCGAGATCTGGTAGCAAAAGGTGATGCTATCTGTGAAAAAACATGGACAAAGAATGGTAAAGTGATGATGAAAACCAAAAAAGGAAAAGTTGTCTGTATCAGCTCCCTGTCTGAACTCAATGACCCCAGGAATGGAGTAGTCATGCTTCTGGGCGTTGAACGGTAGGAACGTTGGGGTGTGCTAGGTTGTGCTATGCAGTGTACTTATATATAGTCACCTATTTAAGATTGTTGTCCAGCTAGTACTAGAGATCTCAGAGATCTTGAGTTTACCTATAACAAATATAACAAATATCCGAGTAATTGTCTGTTTTGTTCTATGATTAACAAGGTATATTTTCATCATTGACTTTCGACAAATAGACAAGTGGAAAGCACATGGTAGTCTTGTGACCACGTGATGTTTGTTTTGGTATGCCTAGCTCGTCCATCGGTACAGATGTTTTTTTCACGATCCGGGTTTTCTCCAACTTTTAACGACAGATTGTTCTGTCACTTGTTTCATTCTAAATCACGCAGTAAAAGGTGTGTTAGCTTTGTCATGGTATGTCCAGAAAACAAAATATCATTGGGAAACAATACCACAACTTCTATAAAAGAGAAAAAAATTGAAAAAGCTGTTTCTCTAATTGAGAAACTGACTGCACAAAACAGACAAACTGTCAAATTAAAAACAAATCAGCAAACAAACAAAATAGACAGAAAACAAATAAACAAAAGATGTGTACAAATTAAATTGTCATGCGATGCTATCCACTTGCTATTACTGTCACATCATCTCTCTCAGAGTAAAACAAAAGATGTGTACAAATTAAATTGTCATGCGATGCTATCCACTTGCTATTACTGTCACATCATCTCTCTCAGAGTAAAACATAAACCAAAACAAAAACAACCCACTTAGCTGAGGATTCTCTGCCAGATTATGGGGTGAAAAGGAGCAAGGTTTGTAAAGGAATTTGACAGAGGTGCAGATAACGCAACAGATACCAAGAGGTTCACGGCAACAGACTTTCAACTGGATGTGAAAAGTTGTAGCCATTACTGCTCCCTCACTATCAGCCCAGTTATCAGCTGCAGCAGTTCTTGCCACAGGTAACTCATGCAGAAAGGGTCTGATTCCACCCAAAGTGGCTGCATTTCCTGCAGGTGGAATTCTTGGACGTGTTTTTCCTGTATACAGGGAATGCACCGGGTGGAGTACGTGTAGCTTTTCACTTCTCTTCTTGTAAGTAACGTGACGCTTTGCTATACACTCAAAAATAATGGGTTTTTTTTATAAAGAATTTGTTGATTTAAAAACGGTCTGACACAAGCATTAACTGAAGTGCAATAAAGATGACATTTTCACTTTAGTAAAAACAAATAAACTCTAATAAGGACATTCAGCTGACCATTGAGCATGATAATAATTGATATTGATCGCTCGGCCAGCACCCTCGGGAAAAGAGAAATTCCGGAAATAACTCTGTCAAGTTTATATGGGTTGTGAACGAGTGAGGGTTTGCATGGGTTCTGAGAGAGTGAATACCCTTGCTTTTAGTGAGATAAACAATGTACACGTTCTCGTGTCAGACACAGCTCCTCGCTAGTGACTGGCCGATATAACGTCACATGGGAAAGTTTACAGTTTTCCTCGTGACATTACAGGCTGAGTTACAAGGGAGTGTGTCTGAACCATGTAGAAATGGCAGGCCAGTTACAAGGGAGTGTGTCTGAACCATGTAGAAATGAGCAAGGATGCCGATTGTTTGTCTCAATAAAAACACACGTACACTCTCAGTTTCACAACCAATAAAAACACACGTACACTCTCAGTTTCACAACCAATAAAAACACACGTACACTCTCAGTTTCACAACCAATAAAAACACACGTACACTCTCAGTTTCACAACCAATAAAAACACACGTACAGTCGTACACTCTCAGTTTCACAACCAATAAAAACCAAAGTGAGTTATTTCCGAACATCATCTTTGCTGCAAGCTGTTCAACATAAGTTCGGGTAGTCAAGTAAAGCATTGCGGTTACCATGGTGGGATAGGAGTACTTCAGTCTTGAACACTGAACGTTTGTGTAGTGCACAACATTTATCACTTGTCCGTCGTTCGCAAACTCCACCCTGCACATTCCATGTGTACAGGAATTAAAACACCTACAGGAAGTCCACCTACAGGAAAGGCACCCACCTCAGTGGAATCAGACCCCTTCTGCGTCACCCCCCCCCCCTCCCCCTGCAGAGTGCAGCAGAGGGGAGTGTGTCAGAGATTGAGGGGGCATTTGGATGCCGCATGACACTGCAATCTTGTTCCATTCGTCTTCTGGAACCCAGGCCCTGGCACTTAGCAATGAATTCTGGATTTTCTTTCTGCCCTAGCGCTCTCCTGGCAAGATAAGCTGCTGATCTCAGAGAAAAAGATATATGTCAGCACAATACTAAGTTTCTCTGTGCTGTTTGAACTCTTCACTTTCCTCTTCAGCCTTTTTGCAATGTTTCTGTTCTTTCTTTATTTGGTGTTTAACGTCGTTTTCAACCACGAAGGTTATATCGCGACGGGGAAAGGGGGGAGAGGGGATAGAGCCACTTGTTAATTGTTTCTTGTTCACAAAAGCACTAATCAAAAATTTGCTCCAGGGGCTTGCAACGTAGTACAATGTATTACCTTACTGGGAGAATGCAAGTTTCCAGTACAAAGGACTTAACATTTCTTACATACTGCTTGACTAAAATCTTTACAAAAATTGACTATATTCTATACAAGAAACACTTAACAAGGGTAAAAGGAGAAACAAAATCCGTTAGTCGCCTCTTACGACATGCTGGGGAGCATCGGATAAATTCTTCCCCCTAACCCGCGAGGGGTTGCAATGTTTCATCCAGGATGGATGAAGGGGAGAAGGAACGGGTGGATGAAGGGGAGAAGGAACGGGTGGATGAAAGGGAGAAGGAACGGGTGGATGAAGGGGAGAAGGAACGGGTGGATGAAGGGGAGAAGGAACGGGTGGATGAAAGGGAGAAGGAACGGGTGGATGAAGGGGAGAAGGAACGGGTGGATGAAGGGGAGAAGAAAAAGGGATAATGAATTAGACAACTTTTTAATCCATATGGATGCATGATCTCAAATATTTCGACTTCGTTTATTCAGACTATCCCAGCATGATGATAAAGATGACTAAACGTTCTTTTTTTGTTTATGAACTTGTTTGCTTAAAGCTGTGTATAGCTGTAGTTTTATATTTTTATGTACACTAGATCTGCCCAAGCAGGTTTTCAGTGATTGTCAACATTCCTTCCCTTTTTCAACTTCGTTCTTTTCTTTCTGTTTTCATGCCTGGATTTAAGATGCAAATATCCCTGCCCCCCCCCCCCCCCCCCCCCCAGTCACTGACCTCAGAAGTTGGACCAGATCTCAGATGATGCCCAAAGATGAGGGTCAGGTTGACCTGCCTCTGCTCCGCTGCCATGGCAACCAGAGACGCTGTTGTCTCCTGGAACACAAACTCCACAGGTCAGACGCAGCCAGCACAAAGACAATCAAGTGTCAACAATACTCACAATTTTTATTTGATTTTGGTTTTTACTACTCTGGGTTGCTTCCTCTCAGTGGAAAGCTGGCAGCAACAAGAGTCAATACAATACCATGGACCCCCTCTAAGACTCCCTGTTTTAAGACTCCCTCCCTTTTAAGATCCTGTTTTCTCACATATTCTGTTGGTGACCTGTGTAAATCTACCCCAATATCTTAACAATCTCTCCTTTTA
>NC_090256.1:13355648-13448148 GCF_037325665.1 Littorina saxatilis | reverse complement strand
GAGTTATTTCCGCAATATGTCTATTGGAAAAAAAAATCAGCAAATTAGTCTCACGCTAAGTGATTTGGTTATCATGTTCCCAGCTCAGACAAGCAAAAGTACAGCAAATCAAAAGCCAAACCATAACAAACACTGCAAAGAGAATACCACAAACACAAATCAAGCAACCAAACATAGAATATTCACAGCGTCCACAAAATACTGGTCACAATTATATTTACATGTACTGTGGTTCCCTCTGACCTAATTGAGCCCAAAGTCGACTACAAGAAGTCTTTGCCAAGTCTTTTTACCAAAAACTCAGTGCTGATGCTCCGTGCCACCAGCTTCGCAAAATTATTCGCGTATTCGACTTGGCCCACTTAAGGACATGAGGCTTTAAGTACATCAGGCGAAATAAGAATGTCATTCACATGCATAAGCACACAGCTTAACAACCATTATGTACGTCCACACTGTACACACAAACAATATGCAGCATACACTGATGAAAAGTAAGTCAAACAAACCTTCGCCAGTGGAGGAAAGTTGAGAAGGCGCAGGTTGTGGGCCTTCAAGAGTTCCATTTCTGTCTATAAGTGTAAGGACATACAATTCTTTATTTGGAACAAAAGCACATCAGAGAATATGGTGAATTAACCATGTATAAAGAAAACAAATACTAACGTCAAATCTAAATATCGTTATTACCTAATTCACGTTTCAATTTAGTTTTCTAATTCCACATTCTAATTTGACCTATAAATGATTCATTACTGCTCAGGAAAGCCTTGTTCATTGGGACAAATCATTTAACAAAAAGTTAAATCCTCATTCAGAAACTTGAACCATGCGTATACGTCTTGTAAACTATAATGTATTTAATCTTCAGAAAGAAAGATATTCAACAAACACTAGAGGAACAAAAGCTTGATACTTTAATCAATGATGTACCCATACATTCTCAGACACAAACTCAAACATGTCGCATAGGACCAGAAACAAGCTCAATTTTGCATTTTTCTCAGAATCAACCTCAACACATTTTCTCAGAACTCACAATCAGGTCTAGAATTGTTCAGAGAGTGCAGAAACATAATATTTACCAAAAAGATCAGAAATCCACGCAGACTCATACACACACTATCAGAAACAAACTGGCATGTACGATCTCCAAAACTTAACTCAGTTATGTTTTCAAATATAAACTTTCAAACATGTCCCCAAAAAGAAACTCACAATCAGATCCAGAACGTGGCCGACACTGGCAATGCCCATAGCCTGCAGGTCTGTCGGTGTCAAGCGTAATAGTCGTCTCCCGTTGATGTGGTTTTGCAGAAACAGCTCCGCATACTGAGCGATATCTACATAATGCCCTGCAAATCAGAAACTATAAGCAGTCACGTTAATGTGGCAGAAACAATTTCACTTTTGATACTTTTCAGAAAAAAACCCAGATAAAAATAGAACTGTTGTTTGAAACATCTTGAGTGGAAAGAAAAGCAGTGTGACCGGAAAAAACTACAGCATCAGCATCAGCATCAGTATCAGCATACACACACACACATACACGCACACACACACACGCACACACACACACACACACACACACATGCACACACACACACACACACACACACACACGCACACACACACACACACACACACACACACACACACACACACACACACACACACACACACACAGAAAAGAGAGACAGCATTACTAATTTCATTGGCAAGTCCTTTGCACTATGTTTTGGGAATGATCATGTTTTAGAATAGCAAGAAATACTGTAATTTAAGATGTTGTATGAATACTTACCGGATGACCCCAACTGCATGACCCACTGAAACTGTAAAACAGAGGAGACACCAGTCAGGGAATTCCACACAGTACAGCAACTAACAACAATCTGTTCTTGTTCACCGCTAGTAAAGCATACTACTCATAGCACAAATTGTCCAGGTTCTGGTCAATGAATTTAATTTAGAATAGTAAATTGAGTAAAACAGTTAAGGAAAGAACTTGCTAAATCAGGGGCACATAAACAGGCACTTAAGGGCAGAAGAATGAAAGGCTTCACATTACTGCAAAAACGCAAATTTCAGAAGCACACAAGTGAGTTTTCTCTTGAAATAACAGTTTGAGAGAACCAACAGAGAAAGTGATAAGAGACAGAGAGTGTAATTTACAAATAAGACCATACTTTGCCAAGCGGGAATAACTGTGGCAAACTCTTCGCAGTTAAAGGGAGGTAAATCAAAACATACCTGAATCACCTACAAACGGTTATCTCCCTTCATCTAACATGCTCTTCCTACCACTCCTGCGAGCACTTGTATTGTTTGCAACACAACCACAACACAGTTGAAGTACTTTTCAACAAAGTGTGACAGCCGAATTTACGATAAAAAAATGTTTGCAGTTATCCTACTCCAGGCAAGTGACTGCATGCGACAAGCTATCTGGCGGTTCATCAAGGCCAGGAAACAGGACAATGTCGGAGTAGCCCCCCTCAAAACCAAAGGCCAACTCCACAGTGACAGCCAGTCAAAAGCGGACATCCTCCTTAACCAGTTCAAATCTGTCTTCACCAAAACTTCCTCCCAACCCCTCCCCCACCTCCAATCCACCGCCCCTGACATCCCACCCATTACCATCACAGTCCCCGGAGTCACCAAGCTGTTACGACAACTGAAAGTCAACAAGGCGTCCGGACCAGACGGCATCCCGAACACCGTCCTCAAGACACTCGCCGACAGCGTCGGCCCAGCGCTGGCACTGATCTTCCAGACCTCTGTCGACAGCGGACGTCTACCCAAGGACTGGTTGTCGGCCAACGTGTCGTGTGCCTTTAAGAAAGGGGACCGCCACGAACCCGCCAACTATCGCCCAATCTCCCTTACCTCTGTCCCCTGCAAACTCCTTGAACACATTATCTTCCGCCACATTATGTCCCATTTCCAAGCCCACAAAATCCTCACAAACCTGAACCACGGCTTTCGATCTGGATACTCCACTGAAACCCAACTGCTAACCACCACCAACGACCTACTACAATCTTTTGATCAAGGCAAACAAATTGACATGGCCATACTAGACTTTTCCAAAGCATTCGACACCGTCCCCCATGACCGGCTCCTCCACAAGTTGGCCAACTATGGCATCACAGGCCCCCTCCACGCATGGCTTCACTGCTTCCTCACGGAACGCAGCATGCAAGTCGTCGTTGAAGGCAGTACGTCCCAGCCCACTACCGTCGACTCAGGCGTCCCACAAGGCACCGTGCTGGGCCCACTCCTTTTTCTCAGCCACATCAACGATCTCCCGCAGGCAGTCAGATCCCAGGTTAGGCTGTTCGCCGACGACTGTCTCGTCTACAGAGAGATCAACACCTTCAACGACCACCACACCCTACAAGAGGACCTGAAGTGTCTAGAAGGCTGGGCAGAGAAATGGGGAATGCGCTTCAACGCCACCAAGTGCTATGTCATGAGCATCTCCCACAAACCACCCTCCACCTTCATGTACTCCCTCAACAACACCATCCTCAAAACTGTCCCTTCCAACCCATACCTAGGCATCCTATTCTCGGACAACCTCAAGTGGAGAAACCACATCAGCAGCATCACCAAGAAAGCAAACTGCACTCTTGGCTTCCTACGCAGAAACCTCCGCCACTGCCCGGCAGCCTGCAGACGAAATGCCTACCTGGCCCTCGTCCGACCCCTCCTTGAGTACGGAGCAGTAGTCTGGGACCCGTACCAAGCGCAGGACATCGATAGGATGGAACGCATACAGCGCACAGCAGCACGTTTCATCGCCAACGACTACCGATCAAGACATCCTGGCTTTGTTACGGGCCTCCTGACACGCCACAACCTCCCAACTCTCCAGGAACGTCGAGTAAACCTCCGCCTGACTTTCTACTACAAGGTGGTTGAGGGGCTGGTGCCGGCAATGCCTCCAGACAAATTCCTGACCCCTCAACGTGCTGGCCGCATGATTCGACCCAGAAGACAAACAGCAGACTACGTTGGTAGCAACCCCATAGACAATTATATAAAAAATAACAACAGGTGTTTTGCTGTACCACGCTGCAACACTGAACAATACAAGCAGTCATTCTTCCCACGATCCACAATAGAGTGGAATCACCTGGACAACACAGTTGTCCACTCAGCCTCTATTGAGGCATTCAAGGCGGCGCTGACTACCAGCCGCCGATAAGCGACGTCGCTGCGCACACCCACCCGTCGCGCCAAAGCCAGCAATCTGGATGCTAGCGACGTAACCTACAGATACAGATACAGATCTGGCATACAGGACAAGAAAATACTTTGTGCATACCAAATTGAGAGTGAATAAAAATAGGTATTGTCTACTTTGTGCCTATTAAGTGGAGAGTGGATAAAAAATAAGTACTTACCACATCTACATCTCTCCATGTGTTGACATCATGATCATCCAGGTCCTGAAAAGGATTCCACAACAGCAACCAATTGATTAAATAAAGTAATGAAAATTGAACACAACAGAATAGAATACAACAAATATACAATAAATGGTTACATTTGTGCCTGGCCTATGTCTTTTTCGTGCTCTGTCTGCTTCAACATCTCAAACAAACATTTTCTATTTTCATTTTTGTCGCATTATTGCCCCATTCCTGAAACATTCTTGTCGCTTTCTCCCAGTGGAAAGCTAGCAGCAACAGAATCACACTACCCAGGTGATTGCGTGTTTAGGTGTAATTAGCAACCTTTTTTGTTTCTTTTTTTTTTTTTTGGTACACGACAACAACATCAGACAGCAACATCAAATAACATAAGACATATAAAACTATGCTATATGTATCTTCAAAAATACAAGAACCAAAACAACGGGAAAGCACAATAAAACATACAATCACACAGCCCATATTCAATACATTTCTAAATTATGTAAACAAGCTCTTCATCTCCTTTCTTATCTTTCTATTTGATTATTTTGTCAAACTACTCATAACCACCGAGTCCTGTTCTCTGTTAAGCTGCTGCGGGGATATAGCTCAGTTGGTAGCGCGCTGGATTTGTATTCAGTTGGCCGCTGTCAGCGCGAGTTCGATCCCAGGTTCGGCGGAAATTTATTTCACAGAGTCAACTTTGTGTGCAGACTCTCTTCGGTGTCCGAACCACCCCCCGTGTATACTACATTGGGTGTGCACGTTAAAGATCCCACGATTGACAAAAGGGTCTTTCCTGGCAAAATTGCTTAGGCACAGTTAATAATTGTCTACCATACCCGTGTGACTTGGAATAAGGCCGTGAAAGGTAAATATGCGCCGACATGGCTGCAATCTACTGGCCGTATAAAATTTCATCTCACACGGCATCACTGCAGAGCGCCTAGAACTGTACCCACGGAATATGCGCGATATAAGCCTCATTGATTGATTGAAAATAAACAGACAATGTTTATGTCCAAGTCTAAAATGAACAAGTCGCGTAAGGCGAAAATACAACATTTAGTCAAGCTCAGTCAAACTCACAGAATGAAACTGAACGCATTGCATTTTTTCCGCAAGACCGTACACTCGTAGCATCGTCTGTCCACCGCTCGTGGCAAAGGCAGTGAAATTAACAATCCAGAAAAGTGCGGTAGCGGTTGCGCTGAGGAGGATAGCACGCTTTTCTATATCTCTATTCTTTTTAACTCTCTGAACGTGTTTTTAATCCAAACATATCATATCTATATGTTTTGGGAATCAGGAACAGACAAGAAATAGGATGAAATTGTTTTTAAATCGATTTCTGAAATTTAATTTTAATCATAATTTTTATATTTATAATTTTCAGAGCTTGTTTTTAATCCGAATATAACATATTTATATGTTTTTGGAATCAGATAATGAGGAAGAATACGATAAACGTAATTTTGGATCGTTTTATAAAAAAAATAATTTTAATTACAATTTTCAGATTTTTAATGACCAAAGTCATTATTTAATTTTTAAGCCTACAAGCTGAAATGCAATACCAAAGTCCAGCCTTCTTTGAAGATTGCTTGGCCAAACTTTCAATCAATTTGATTGAAAAATGAGGGTGTGACAGTGCCGCCTCAACTTTTACAAAATGCCGGATATGACGTCATCAAAGACATTTATCGAAAAAATGAAAAAAAAGTCTGGGGATATCATACCCAGGAACTCTCATGAAAAATGTCATAAAGATCGGTCCAGTAGTTTACTCTGAATCGCTCTACACACACACACACACACACACACACACACACACACACACACACATACACCACGACCCTCGTCTCGATTCTCCCCTCTATGTTAAAATATTTAGTCAAAACTTGACTAAATGTAAAAAGCAATTAGCAACCTAAACAGAATGGCAGAGGTCTTTTAAGTGCCACAGTGCTGACAAAGGGATCGGACATGGATACCTTCTCCGAGTATGCACATAAAGTTGACCCGTTACGTACCGTCCCAGCCCGCCAGATTCAAACCCGAGACCTGCGGATAACAAGTCCAGTGCTCTACCAAGTGAGCTACCAGGCCCCCAATCTGTCTTCTTGGTGGAATAGAACAACAAATTCCAGACAGATTAACCTGTTCGCTGCCAGGAAATATTTGTATACAAAGCATACAATTATCTACCTGAACTGACTGACAACCTACAGTGTCCTTGGTGTGTTGATGAATACACCGCACACAAACATACAATTATCTACCTGAACTGACTGACAACCTACAGTGTCCTTGGTGTGTTGATGAATACACCGCACACAAACATACAATTATCTACCTGAACTGACTGACAACCTACAGTGTCCTTGGTGTGTTGATGAATACACCGCACACAAACATACAATTATCTACCTGAACTGACTGACAACCTACAGTGTCCTTGGTGTGTTGATGAATACACCGCACACAAACACTGTTTATCTGTTGCTTTTCTCTTCTTCTGTTGTTTCTTGAACAGTTTGTTACCCGTTAAGCTCGTTCCATGGGTGTTACTGGAAAAAATCAAAAACCTGAAAGGCAGGGGTCCAAAATGCTCAAGTTTGAAAGAAAGTTTCTGGACACCGACGAAACCAAATCATAATAAGCAAGATGGCGGCAAATCCAAGGGAGCGAACCGAGAAAGCACGCGAACCGGTGTCAAAAGTCGGATCGGAACCGCTGCTCGTTATTTCAACTTAGCGAAACGAAGCTTTTTTTTTTCTTATTTTTTTTTAAACCCGGAAAACCGGAATTTCCGGCTTCAGATTTTTTCAAAAACCGGAAATCCGGCAAAAGCCGGAAGAGTAACACCCATGTCGTTCTACTTTGAGCCTGAAGTCGACTTTGCGAAGACTTCACGAAGTCTTTTTACCGAAAATTCAGTGCTTAAGCTTCATGGGGCCAGCTCTGCGACGTACACTTCGCATTGTTCACTTCGTCCAGTCTTTAAAGTAAGTTACCCAGGATGTCAGATGACGCCCTACAGGCGATGAAAGGGAAAATGACTTACCACCACTTTGAACTGAGTTTCCAGATTTTTCTCCCGCTCCGTCAGCTTGAGTTCCCTCTCGCGCAGCTCGCGTTCCTTGAGACTCAGGTTGCTCTCTGCTCGCTTCAGCCGCTCCAGCGTGGCCTGTATCTCTTTCCTACAACCACACACTGATGCACATCACGTCAATACTCTGCTCGCTTCAGCCACTCCAGTGTGGCCTGTATCTCTTTTCTACAACCACACACTGAGGCACATCACGTCAATACTCTGCTCGCTTCAGCCACTCCAGTATGGCCTGTATCTCTTTCCTACAACCACACACTGATGCACATCACCTCAATACTCTGCTCGCTTCAGCCGCTCCAGTATGGCCTGTATCTCTTTTCTACAACCACACACTGAGGCACATCACGTCAATACCTTGCACACAAATGTATTTGCAAATTCTGAGTTTTCAGCTCTTGTTGTTGGGGAAGGGGTTGCTGTGAGGTTAAGACATGGAAAGTGTGACCAAACTGGAAACCTAGGAGAATGCTGCAATGTACATACAGTGGAACCCCCCTTTTAAGACCTCCCAATTTTTTTTCTTCTTCTTCTTCGTTCGTGGGCTGAAACTCCCACGTACACTCGTGTTTTTTGCACGAGTGGAATTTTACGTGTATGACCGTTTTTTACCCCGCCATTTAGGCAGCCATACGCCGTTTTCGGAGGAAGCATGCTGGGTATTTTTGTGTTTCTATAACCCACCGAACTCTGACATGGATTACAGGATCTTTTTCGTGCGCACTTGGTCTTGTGCTTGCGTGTACACACGGGGGTGTTCGGACACCGAGGAGAGTCTGCACACAAAGTTGACTCTGAGAAATAAATCTCTCGCCGAACGTGGGGACGAACTCACGCTGACAGCGGCCAACTGGATACAAATCCAGCGCGCTACCGACTGAGCTACATCCCCGCCCGACCTCCCAATTTAAGACTCCTTCACTTTTAAGACCTTGTTTTCTCAGACTTTCTGTTCTTACCTGTAAATGTACCCCCCCATTTTAAGACTCCCTACTTTTTAAGACCTGATTTTCTCAGATTTGTTGAGGTCTTTAAAGATAGGACGTAGGGAACATGGCCACGCTGTGGAAACCTTAAAACAATGTCAAGTATACAGTAAAACAAAAAAGATTTTTAATACGTTTCTGTAAGTAAATAAACATGTACGTGAGCTTGTGTGTTTAAGTGCGTGTTCACGTGCTGGTATCCGTCTGTTCCCCTGCGTCTGCAGTTACATGTCCATTCTCTCACCTGTAAATAACTAATTGCAATGTCTTGCAGTCTCTCTCTCTCTCCCTCTCTCTCCCTACCTCTCCCTCCCTCCCTCCTTCCCTCCCTCCCTCTCCCTCTCTCTAGGTTTGGACTTGGTATTTCAGAAATTGCTGTGCATGCTTACCGATATAAAAGACATATTACCGATGATTTGATGTGTCCGCTTTTTAATAGTGAACCTTTGGTCATCTATTGATGAATTTTCTGAAAATTCAGACGTAAACTCTATCCGACTTACCGCCAAATATCCCTGTGCTCCAGGAAAGAATTTGTCACCCCCGGCAAGGACTCTGCATCAGACAAAGAGATGCTTAACGTGAAAACAACAACCATAACAACAACAGTGCTTTCTAGCAATTTGGACAATTTTACACTGAAACATTTTTCCCCTCTCAGTTAATCTAGCCACCCCCCTCCCCCGAATGCATGATGCAAAATGACATATGTACTTTTGTACGCTTTCTTCAATCAGTTTTTGCCTTCACACACAAAATTATGATATCTAGGGCGCTGACTGGCTGTTGTGTTAAAATGACTGTTTTTTGTGGGATGTGATTTTTTTTGCCAAATAGATTGTCACTTTGTAAAATATACAGTATGATCACTGTCAATCAGTTGGATAATTTTACAATTACCACATAAAATAGAAATGCTGACTACTTCATGAGAGAGAAGAGGAATAGCACACCAATTAACAAACACAGATACCCCCCCCCCCCCCTCACACACACACACATCATCATGCATCAAACAGGGGAGTTGCATACAGACCTGGGAACCCCCGTTTTGCACTTGGAGTATTCACAAACAAACTTGGTGTATTTTCAGAACAAATGAGTGTACTCCACACAGCATTTGAACATCCACGATTTAAACATGCTTCACATGCCCCTGTCGCACCGTTTATTGAGTTTACCAATACATTTAAAACAAATGCTTCTTTCAATGTTTACTGACAAAAACTGTAATCATGTGTCAAAGTACTCTATCGGCTTTGGAACGCGCTTGTGAAGAAAAGTAGTCTTGGAATTTTTCTCCTCTTATTTTTGTCCACTGACCGTTTTGATTGTATTCTAGACAATCATGCGTACAAAATATCGCAAAATCGTATGGGTTCCCAGGTCTGTGCATACCATCTTCTAGCATATTGTGCAGTCGCTGTAGAATGTTTTTGAAGGAGGGCCGTTTCTTTGGATCCAGGTCCCAGCACTGCTGCATGAGTCGTGCAAAGAACGGCGGGCACTCTGTGGGAATGGTCAGCCTCTACCAACAAACACATTTCACACAGTACAGAGCAGCATGAGGAGTTTTCAGGTTTGTTTTTCTTTTCTTCTTCACAAAGCCCAGGTAAGTGAGTAAACCAAAGCAGCTCTAGGCTACAACTTCACTAAGTTTGTTTCACTACAATTAAGCTCAAATATCTCTTGATAAAAAAATATGGTTAACAACAAAAAGATAAAGTACACAGACCAATAGTGACAATCTAAGCTCAACAATATTGATGTGCGTGCGTTCGTTCAAATACTTCAACAGACCAAATAATGTGCCAGCTCTTGGCAACAACGCTCTGCTTTTACCACTGAGCTGTTTTCCTTGTGGTTTAGAACTAGGCTGAATGAGATCTTATTATGCTTAAACATGCTACAACGACACCCCCCCCCCCCCCCCTCACCTGAGCTTGTGAGTTATTCACGTGCTGGTACCCATCTGTTCCCCTGCATCTGCAGTTATTGTGTCCATTCCCTCACCTGTGTATAAGACTCCCCAATTTAAGACTCCCTCCTTTTTGAGACCTTCATGTTGTAGATTTTCTGTTCATTGCCTGTGTTCTGTAAATAATTCACCTCCATTTTAAGACTCCCTCCTTTTTAAGACCCACATTTTCTCAGATCATTGGAGGTCTTAAAAGGGGGGTTTCAGTGTAATAAGCTGACTGACCTCCCCTTTCTCCACCACCAGCCAGGCCACCTGGAAGCCCTCAATACCGTTGAATGGAACCTCGTGGGTCAGCAGCTCCCAGAGAACCTGAAACCACATATAAATGTTCTGTGTGTGCACACTATCAGCTTGAAGAAAACACACAGTTTTACTTGTTAAGCCTGTCCGTAACTGGGTAAAGTCGACTACGTAAAGCTTTAGCACTGAGTTTTCAATTAAGGAATGGGCTTTACAGGTGCATATATACAGTAACTGATATTAAATGAACACACCAGAGTTTCAATATATGTCTGGCATCTTGATTCAGCAACATGTCCGACACATATGGACACATCTTTTTGTGACATTAACCCCTCCCTATACCCTCAGTCATCCAGATCTTTTCAGGTAAAATTCACCGTGTTTGGAATGCAACTTATGTCACAACACATCAAAGTATCATCAGCAATAACAAAACCTTGATCCATACAGTCAGCTGTCTCCAGACAGCATGCATGCCTTTTACTGTTTTAGCAATCTCCCCAAACTCTCTACAGTGGTACCTGCCATGAAAGGACAGCCTTGGGACCAGCAAAAGTGTCCCTACATTGCAGGTGGCCTGTCATGACAGGTCAACTTTGGTAGAGATAATATAAAAAGGGACAAGAGAAGGTGTCCCTTTAAGGGAGGTGTCCTCTCATGGGATGGTCCACACATCGCAGGTATAGCTGTAGTACTGCTCTAACTGATTTCAAACTGCAACTTGTATGTTGGTTTGGCGTTTTTTCATTTCATTTACTTTTCTTTATTATCCCATTGCTCCAAAATTTGGGTCACTTGCTCTCAGTAGAAAGCTAGCAGCAACACGAGTAGCACTACACAGGTGTGTGAATGCTTAGGTGTAATCAGATACCTGCACTTATGGCAGAATGACCGAGGATTTGTAATTGCCACTGTGGTGACATAGGTTGGGACATGGATACCGTCTCTGAGTCTGCACATAACGTTGACCCGTGTCTGTCCCGGCCTAGATTTTAACCCGTGACCCCAGGACTTAGGTACACGATCTGAAAGGTGGTGCCATCCAAACAGGAGAGAACAATTAAACCCCGGGTCTGATTTGTTGAAACCAGAACAAATCCCAATTTCAACCAATCCAACACCCCGGCTGGCTCCCGACTGATTGGTAACTTTCTCGTGCACCTTGGCCCAGGAGCACAAGTCCAGTGATCTACCAACTGAGCACCCCCCCATACTCATAAATCAAACGTCAGCAGTATGGTACAGTCGAACCTGCCCCTGAGACCACCTGTCCATAAAGAACACCTGCCCATTAAGACCTCATCAAGGGATCCCCGACGGTTTTTACAACTATATAAATCTCCTGTTTAAAGAGACCACCTGTCAAAAGAGACCACTTTTGCTCAGTCCCTTGGGTGGTCTCTTTAGACAGGTTCGACTGTATTACTCACCACACCATAGGACCAGGTATCGCAGGACTCGGATACAGGCATGCTTTGAATCACTTCTGGCGCCATCCATGGGAACGTTCCAGCCAGTGACATCTTGGTCGTGCTGCCGATGAACCGTGACGCTCCAAAGTCACACAGCTGTGGACATGCTCAGAACCGTGACTCACTTAAAAGTATTTCCAGTACACTTACACATTAATCATGTGATTTGAATATTGCCTGACGTGACTATAAATACATCAGTGAAAAAGGATCCCGGGGTTTTGGAGCAATGTGTGAGACAGTGATCATGTAGGATGTGAGAAATAGTGAAAACCCTGATTATTGCTACTTACAGTTAGGTAAAACTTACAGGTCCAAAATACCTTTGCCAACTAAAGGAAGGACTTAGCATAGAGCAAATGTTTGGCACTAGAAAAATGCAAAGCTGCATGCATACTCCCTCCTCTAACACCCCCCCTCCCCCTTTCAAGTATTTACAGCAGCCCACCTGATAATTGCAGACATCTATAATATTTTCATCAACCCCATTTGCATGAAGCTTGTTGCAGTAACTGAGACATCTATGTGGGAGTTGATGTGGGGGCAGTGCATATCAAAGTTGAACATACTTGTACTTGTCTACAGCATAATAACTACTGTCAAAGTATGGTGTCTTTGGTTTTGTCCTTTTGAAATATTTGCCCAGAGCTATTTTAAGAGCAAGTCCTTTTTATTTTTTTTTTATTTTTCTATTTTCCAAGCACATCATTGTGGGGCTTTTAATGAAAAATCAAGCATCCGTCTACAAGTTACAACGTATCATCATTCATCCTTCAAGAGCAAGTCCTGTTTTGCTGGGATATCTAACCGACAACATATCCATGTTTACCGCAAGCTGAGTGTACCCAATTGTTGTTGTTTTGTCACAGGTATTCGTATGCTTTCTATGCTCGTTTAATTTTGTAAAGTGCCTGAAGCCAATTTATGGGACTCCCGCCATAGAAAAGTTATTTATAATTACATGTATTATTATTACAAGTCCTGGTATGCTGGGATATCTAACAGACAGCATGGCCATGTTTACTATCACCTGAGTGTATGTAACCATCCAGGTAAGTGATTTAACGATTTGTGATTCACTTCTCCAAAACACTGCAGTTTCTCAGCTCTCTTAAAACAATTCTCACTTGCTCATACTTAGCATGCAAAAGGAGGCAACTTTCCACACACATCAAGAGGCAGAGTACAGGGTCTTGCTTGCTTGTGTATCTTTATATGCCTGTGCTTGTATTTATTGACAGAGACAGATTCTGCTCACCTTGCAGGTCCAGTCATCAGAAAGCACAACTGAAACAAAAACAATGAAATAAACCATCATAAATATGGATAGAATTGCTATGTAAAGATAACCCTACCTGACAGTGTGAACACACACAAATGCGCACACACACACACACACACACAAAGACACACACACACACACTCACACACAAAGACACACACACAAATACAATCTCTCCCTCTCTCAGAAAGAACTGGAAGTGTACACGTATGTAAAGCATTAATAATAATAGAGATAATGGATGACATTAACTATGATATATATAATTATATAGTACTAAACTACTATACAACATACAATACATAACATCTTATTAAATGATGAACCTGAATTTACAAAGTATTTTTTCATACAACACCAATTTACACTCACCATTATATACACTCACCATTTTTTGATTTGAGGTCTCTGTGGATTACTTTGATAGGAGCTTCAAAATGGAGATAGTGCATTCCTGAAAAATGTACACCAGTTACCGAAGCAGTATTAGACATTTTATTCAAATGAGCAGTTTTCATTTTAAAGATCTCTCTCTTTCTCTCTCTTTGAGTTTGAATGCAACCAAAACTGGACACAGAAATATTTATGAAATCAAGTTTGTATGAGTACGATGAGTGACCATTGTCACACAAGTTACAAATTATGCATGCAATACAGACCAATGTATTCTATACGTTGTTGAACTAATGATGGGACATATATAAAGGCCGCGAGGCCTATCTCGTTCAATGAGTGTCCCTATACCTAAACGTAAAAACCAAAAATGAACTGCATTATCACGTTAAACATGTACTTTGTATATGTGTGAATAACATTTCAGGGTCACCAGGTTTTTTTTCAAAGGTAATGATACGTACATCACATTCTAATAATATGTGACATTTTTATGACACACTTTGGAAATAACTTTTGAAGGTATTCTTCTGCTGATTTATTCTTTTGCTTCTTCTTCTGCATTTCTGGTTAGGCTGGTTAGATTCCGAATAAAATCTAAAACAATACAGCTTTCTCTTTGAGAAAAAAACACCCAGTCTTGTTAAAGTGTCAATCAATTACCTGTAGCAATTTCTTGTGCCCATCTGACAATCTGCCTGAAGTCAAGTTCATTTTCGGGGTTTTTCAAATAAGCGTACAGTGATCCGTTTGAAGCATATTCTGCAATGGAACATGAAACATTTTAAATGGTATATGACAGTGATAAATTCTGAAATCAAAACAAGGTAACCACATCAAATGTCATTTCTCTTTCAAGCATGCTCCGATTGAGTGAACAGGTATTGACATAATACTGTGTTGTTGTTTTTCTCCAATATTACAATTTATTTGATGCAGAGACCATTTGGGTGCTCTTTTGAACCAGAAGTTGATAGGCTTTTTCTCAATCAAACCAAAGGAACTAAACAATGTGTTGGGCATATTCCTCATTATCATATTCTCTGCCTGTGAAGCATATATAGCAAATCTAACACATTTTAAAGGTAACTACCCCCTTCTAAGACCCCCCAAATTAGGACTCCCTCCTTTTTAAGGCCTTGATTTTTTACATTTTTTGTTCATAACACCTGTTATTTTACCCCCATTTTAAGACTCCCTCCTTTTTAAGACTTGATTTTTCACATTTTCTGTTCATAACACCTGTTATTTTACCCCCATTTTAAGACTCCCTCCTTTTTAAGACTTGATTTTTCACATTTTCTGTTCATAACACCTGTTATTTTACCCCCATTTTAAGACTCCCTCCTTTTTGGCTCACGTAAGTGTAGCCTATGCGATGCTAACTTTTGTCTGTCTGTGCGTGCGTGCGTGCGTATGTATGTATGTCTGTGGTAGAAACTTTAACATTTGAAGACGTCACAACATTTGAAGACGTCACATTATGACGTAAGAGGGTTAGACGTCACGCGAAGGAATTACTGAAAGTCTCGGTCATTGTTATTTTGAGCGGGCCGAGACTAGTTTTTTCTTCGAAATCGGCCATTCAGATCTAGATCTAGTGTCTCGCTTTCTTGCACAGTGTCACCTATGCCGCTTACTGTGTGTGTGTGTGTGTGTGTGTGTATGTGTGACGAAGTGATTGAGTTTGTGTTACTGTTTGTCGATTTCTTACGTGAGCCTTGAAGGCTTCGCCTCCTTTTTAAGACTTGATTTTCTCAGATTTGTGTAGGTCTTAAAAGGGGGGTTCCACTGTACACAGTATCATGGGATGCTTGTTGCTCTTCTTTGTTTTATTCCTCTGCTTTCTTCTGGCACACAGCCTATTCCAATGCTGATCAAATTGTCAGAATTCTGGTTTCAGTCATAGCCACATGCCCCCATGTTTTCCTAGCTTGCCTGACACTGTTTAGCATACTGACCTGTGATAAGACAGAAGTTGGGGTCCTGGATGACAGCACCAAAGAACCTGATGATGTTCCTGTGGCTGAGTGCACTCAACACCTGAGCCTGCCAATGAGAAAACAAACATTAATATCAAAGAATGCATCAAAACCGCAGATTACATTTTCAACAAATAGAAACAAGACTAGGGAGAGCATACACAGCTTGCTCTCGGTCTGTCTGTCCCTCTCTATCTCACACTGCACACACACACACACACACAGACACACACACAGACACACACACACACACACACACATCTAAATCATCTAACCTCTTTTTCCAGCACCAGGAGTCGTTTGATTGCCACAACCATGTTCTGTGACCGCCACAGTGCCCTGTAGACACTGCCGAATGTCCCACCACCACATCTTTCATAGAACAGCAAATCTTCTAGCTCTATTTCGTGGAGCTCCCCTCCTCCTTCAGTGTTTTCTTCCATGCTGCGGTCAACAGATTATATGCACACTATTTAATTTTTAGCTGGGCATCTAATTCAGTCAAGGCTTGCCAGTCAAGCAACATAAACTTTGAAAATTATTTGAACTTAATTATTAAAGAGCAGATCCAAAAACAAAGAGACTGCCAACGTTCCAAAATTCAGAATAAAAAAAATAAAAAAAAGTAGGTTAAATTGTTGGAACGTTTGTTATTGACAAAACAATTATACATTCACAGATATTTCGACCCAACGAAATATTTGTTTGTCTGTTCAATTAAAAGACCGTTGGGTCGAAATATCTGTGAATGTATTGTTTTGTCAATAACAAACGTTCCAACAACCTACCTTTCTTGTTTTTTGATTATTAAGGAGCAGGTTTAGGGCTTGTCCAGGATGTACATGTATGTAGGATCCGTGAGCTTACGTAGGATCCATGTAGGATCCGTGAGCTTACGTGTTGATCTAACACTGTCAGCTTCATGTCAGGCAATTACCCTGTGGCGACACACCAGTGCACTGACACCCTAGTATGAGGATAGTTGCCCTGGACAGTGGACTGGGATTTTCTCAGTAATTGAAGAGTATTATTCACAGGCATAAACTCGCAGTCTGGGCTCATTCTGGCTTCATATTCTGTGCCGGCATTAATCCGACACCTTTGCAGTTACAACTCTTTGAATTTTATGCCTTTTGATTGCTTATATTCAACATAATTAGTGTTAACAACGAACAAACATAGCCAACTACCTGCCCAGTCCAACATGCGACTTTCAACCGGAAACAACTTAGAAGAGCAGACGACGTCTTTCCTGTTTGCGGCATATAGTTTTCATTTTAAAGAAATCATATTACTTACAGAAAGCTCCACTCTGGCAAAATGGAACAGAAAAAAATTATTCAAAGAAATATATTACATACAAAACTGATACGGGAAGGGGTAGAAATGAGAGAAAATACGCAAGTGACATTCTTTTAACGACATTACCGTAAAGCAGTCTTTCCAAATTGTGTTTCCAGTGATAACAAACTTACAGAGTCGGCGTTCCGCCAGCGAAACATGCGGTGTGAGGTACCTGTGGCCTCGCAGACAGACCAGTTGGGGAGGGATGGCAGAAGCAGGGGGGTTCCGTGCCGCAGTGTTGTCTGACTCATTTCGTTCGCCTGGCACTCATCTCTGCAGCTCACACCAGGTAAGAGGAAAACTTTGACTAAGTTTCGGCCTCTCTGTTGTGAACTTGTGTGTTGTGTTACTGTGTACGTAGAATGTGTTCAGCGTATTTTAGTTGCATTGACTGCGTTTGCTACATAATGCCGCAGTGCTGTGTAGATATAATATACTCACCATGTTGTAAAGATATGCTCATTAAACTAGCTAACACTAAACAAAATACTTTGTGAGTTGTATATTATAGTACATACGGTTGATAATATTGTTGGTTTGTTTTGTGCAAGTTTTGGAGTTAATTATAGTTTTAATTATACTGCTTCCCTTCAATCAGGTACTACAAAGTGCGTTTTATGAGACCAGTAATGTAGGCATCCATAAATCAATGCAGTTACAAAAAAATGTGAACAGTTGGGTGACGATACATATAATATCTGTGTAACATCATTCTTAGATTTATTTTAAGAGGAAATCTGTCGCTTTGGAAAAGACATGTATGTAAAAGTGTAAGGAAGAAATTCATGTTCTTCAGAAGGGGATTTCTGTGACTTTTGCTGAAATTGTCAACTTCTCAAGTTCTGACCCCTGGTCGGTCAGAGCTCTCCTGGCAGAATTTTTTTTTTTTTAGCCAGATAATTTAGACCTATACCAGTGTTTTACCCGGACACAGAGGACAATAGGTCAGTTGGACCTATCTTCAAACACGTTATTCTGTTAGAAGCCATCAGACATTTGACCAGCCTAGCTGTTTGAACAATAATGTGTCAGATCAAGAAAGTATTCGTGGAAGACTGAGGCCTGGGAAAAACACTGCTATAAATCTTTTCAGTCCAGGTCCAACTTCCCTATGGCCCTAGCTCTTAGTCTGGAAACAACACTGCAATAAAATGAGTTGATCACTCAAAATTTCAAATTTGCAGACTTTATGATCCAAAACTGACAAGATTTCTTGATATTTCACAGTGTAACTTTAGGTGATCAAGCTATCAGGTCACAAAGTGTTTCAGTATGTGTACTGTAACATAACAGCAACAGCAGTGACTTGTTTTATTCTTAGAAACACACGCACACATCAGAAGCAGCCACAGAATGGGAAGCATCTGATCCAGCGCCCTCTGTTGGCACTGTTGCCATGCATTCTACGCATCTTCTGAGACCTAGTTCTGCCAGCAACACTGAATGTATTTCATCTTGTGGGTTACGTTACAACGCAGATATCAGTGCAGGGCACCATACTTCACCCCATGCGCTGAATAATGTACAAGCAGTAATGTATTCTGCATGTCTAGGTATTATTGTCAATGGTCTTGGTTTTTTGTTTCACTTCACCATCGCATATATATGATATTAATTGCACCCTGACCAAAAACCAAAACAAACTAGTAACACGCAGCTCATTAACACACATAGTTCAAGCTTTGGCATTCTTCCAACTTTGAGGCCTTAATTAGTGAGATGTTAAAAATAAACATGGATCTGTGTTTATTCCGTAATTGAGTCAACAAGTGCAGTGTTTTTTGTTATTCGCCACACTTTATTGCACAGTCAAGGCCTGTACTGTTTACATGCTGCAATGAATTCCACTGGAGTGTTCTTTGTGTAGGAAGTCAGCAAGGAAGTGTATGTATTTATAAACTAGTGTAGATCCCTTGTCTGATTATATCTGAGCTGCTTCTCATGCCAGCATCATGCAGTTCCCAGCCGGACTGAGAGAGATCACCAGATAACTTTGGGGTGAACAGATATATATATAAGTTAGCAGAAGCGCTGAGGTAGCTTTCAGGTACATTGCTGCCACTGAAAAGCTTCAAATCTCATTTTGTCTAAGTGCAGCAGGGCGAACAGTCTTTCACTGTGGTGCACATTCTGCAGAAGTGTAGATAAGCCAGCTAAAATGTTGAAATAGCTTTAGAACGCATTCCTGCCACTGGAAAGCTTCAACCCTTATTTTATCTTGGTTTGGTCAATTGGTGAAACCAAAGATAGTGCAGCAATGTCAGCTAGCTATAGCTGGTGAAATGAACAGTCTCTTCTTACTCACAGTCCCGGTGCAGACACCGAAAAGAGTGGGCTCAAATCCAAAGTGTTCCACTGATGTTGTCAGTACAGTGAGGAAAGATAAGGCAAAAAAAAAAAAAAATGTCTGTTTCTGGTCACCCGACCGACCCTAAATTTCGGCGCCGACCCTAAACTTTTTTTTTCCAAACTCAAAAAAAAATTTTTTTTTTTTGGTGGTAAAGGACAGGGTGAGAAAATGAACAACAAAAACGTGTGAAAACGAAAGTCCGCTGACGATTTGTAAATGTGTTGAGTGTCTTGTCTCTATGTATAGTGAATCCAGTCTCTTTGCGCGATTTTTAAAGTTAGTTTTATTGGTCTACATTTGGGGTAAAAAAAAAAAAATTTAAAAAAAATTAAAAAAATCCCTACCTACCGACCCTATTTTTTTTAGCCATGTTACCAGAAACAGACAATTTTTTTTTTTTGCCTAAACACTCCAGAGTCCCAGTTTAACTTGCCTCACTTCTACCACAGGCATTATTCACTTCTGCTGCTGTGATATTGACAGTGTGAAACTCACAGAGCTCTATAGTCTAGTCTGCACAGCTGCAGACACAGGGACTGCACAGTTTTTCTTCTCATGTGCCTCTTCCCTTTTGCGTCTTTCACTTGTGGTTTTTATTTTATTGCTTTTACTGTATGCTTTGTTTGGTTTTGTTTCATCTATTTTTTTTTATAATTGTTTTCTTATTTCGTTTTTCTTCTGGAATGTGTTTAGTTGTGTGATTGTCAGTGTGTGCTGATGCTGTTGGTTGCAACAGCAGTCTCTCACAATCTTTGGGGAATTTTGCTTTGTTCTACAGTCATGAGAAGTATGGTTATATGTACTGCGAAACTTATCAATATCAGGTGTTTTTGCATTCTCTTGGACTCGTCAGATTCATTATCTTTTTTCTTTCCTTTTTTTTTTTGGGGGGGGGGGGGGCAGACTAGGTAAAATTCATGTGTTTAGTTTCATCTTTCTCATCTGGAACCTTTCTTTGTTATTAAAAACAACTGCAGAATGTTTTGTAGGTTATCAGGTGTTCTTCCTTCTGCATGCTATTTAACTCGCTTTTGTTTTAGTTTGATTTTTTTTTTTTTTTTTTTTTTTTTTTTTTTTTTACATGTTTACTTCCATCATTCTGGAACCGAAGGCTGGGTGCAGCTTTGATTATCAGGCACTGACATTTTACTGCACGCCATATGTCTTCCTAGTTCCCAGCATTTTTCCCCAACCTTTGATTTCTTCTTGCAGCCTGTGTGTGATGCGGGATGTGTTTGTTGCAGCTGACCTTTGCATGGTACACATCCACTGCCATGGCCTTGGATGGAGGCATGCAACCATGTGTGTTCTTGACGCAAGATGAAGGAAGTAACCTGGAAAGCCTGTGTCAATCGGAGGGGCTGTCTTAGCAGATTTTGCAGGTACATATATTTAAAGCGAGTGTGTTTGTGTGTCTGTGTGTGTGTGTGAGTGAGCATGTGTGTTTGTGAGCATGTGTGTGTGTGTGAGCATGTGTGTGTGTGTGAGCATGTGTGTGTGTACGTGCGTGATGATCTTCTTCTTGTCGTTCGCCTTTACACTTGGATCCAAGTGTCATAATGATGACTGTTATGGCACAGTTTGCAGGTACAAGAGGGAGGGAGAGAGTGTGTGTGTATCCCCGTGTGTCTGCCTACCTGTCAATTTGTCTTTTGTTATTTACCAGTATAGTAGTAATAGTGCTGTAAGTTAGGTAGTAGTGTCACTCATTCGTTGCACCGACAAGAGACTCCATGGCTTAGATGTAGAAAAGTGTCCGTACCATAAACTGTAATCATAGATCTACATTCATGAAATACCATTAACCTGTCACTACAATAGTATGAATGACATCGGTGTTGAAGATCTGAACACAGTGCCTGAACTGAAACAAATCTTTTCCTCTGTTCCAGGTCAAGGAAGGCTCTTCTTTTCTGCATAAAGACACTGAAACAGAACCCCCCAGGTCCCTGGCCTTGAACTGTGTGATACATGTGCTTGCTTCTTTCCCTGATACCAACTATGTCGTGATCTTGACAGAAGTGTGATATTCGTTACATCAACAGCATTGATTCCACCAGGATCGGCATTACAATATTTGAGCTTGAAAATGCTTAACTACGCTGTTTAGAAGGATTCAGCTGGAATAAGTTCTTGCCTCTTCGCACTACACGCAAGTAACCATCACCCATTAATCGTAGCCTCCAGTTGTACCGTTCACCATGTCAGACTCGGAGAACATGACGTACTCCGCGGAGCATGTTCAACAACTGCTCCGATGCTCCGTGTGTCTGGATCGCTTCAAGCAGCCCAAGCTGTTGCCGTGCCAACACACCTTCTGTCTCAGCCCGTGCATTGAGGGCCTGGTTGACCGCTTGACTCGCATCCTGCGCTGTCCGGAATGCCGCGCTGACCACATCGTGCCTCGCGGTGGACCCTCCCATTTTCCCAACAATCTGACCATCATCAGCTTTCTGGAGCTCCCCCCGTTAAACGGGGAAAGGCCGAACGTGGAAGCGGTCGTGGAATCCAGGGCTGCGGCTCAGAATGTCTCATCAACACGCTCCTCCTACCGATCCCAGGCAGCAGGGCGGCCAACCAACAGAGGCCCGGGGCTAGGTATCGGGGGCAGGGATGCTGGTGAAGGGGGGGGAGGGGGAGGGGGGTGTGCTGCATGCAGGACTGAAGGTCGCCTGGCGCGTTGCAGTCACTGCGATCAACTGCTGTGTGAGTCATGCAAGCGTGCCCACATGGACATGGTGCGTACGGACGTCAATCGTCTGGTCAGCCAGGTCAGGCGCGTCCTGCCGCAGGTCACCGAGCAGATCAACACAGTTGGCCGCAAAGGTGCGCAGCTCCAGAACAGGTGTGAGAGCCTGAAGAGCGAAGTTGCGGAAATCATTGAGAAACACATCCGAGATTTGAAAACTCGTGAACGTCTGCTGGCCGAGGACATCGACAGCTTTGTGCTGGGTGAGCTGAGAGGTCTGCGCACACACCAGGAAAATCTTGAGGTGGAGCTGGCCAGCATGGCGAGTTTCTGCGACTCCGCTGAGTCCACTCTCAGTCGTACACGCCACCTGACCGACGGGGACCTCGTGGAGCTCAAACGACAGTGCGTGGAGAACATGGCCACGCTGCGCGACTACGAGAACGGAACGCTGCGACCCCCAGTGCCACGCAACATCCAGCTGTCGGCAGAGAGCCAGTTCCTCACCTCCACCATCAGCAACTTCGGCGACCTCATCATCACGTCCGGCTCCAGTGCCCTCCAGGCCAGTGACATGGCTGGGACTCGAACCAGCAACATGCTGGGTGTGCCACAGCGCCGGACCACAATGCGGGCCCCTGAAACCGCCACGGACTACGCCCTGTCTGTTCTGAGCTCTCGCTCCTCCTCCCTGTCACCTGGCATCGCTAGACGAGGCGGCGAACTTCAGCCCAGGAATGCCCGCTCAGCACAGGTATGCATTTTAACGTTTGTGTGGAAGTTTTGCGTTTTCACTGAAAATACTGAGTTCTTCTTCTTCTTCGTCGTTCGCTCCGTATTGAGTTAGACTTGAGTCATGCAGTTTTTTGGATCGCCAGTCTGGATTTTTTTTTTTTAATAAAAATTGAGAAAGCAGAGGCTGGCAGAATTAATTAGCCCCCCCAAAAAAATAGGTGTGGTTAAGGTAACATAGCCCCAAAAAATAGGGTAGGAAGGTAGGCAATCATTTATTTTTTTTTTACTTTTTTTTCCAATGTGTACAAATTAAACCTACTTGACAGGGAAATAAGTGTGCGACTAGAGCGCTTTTGCTTTCATTGCGTTTTCTGCACTGGTTTTTTGGTTTTTTTGGTTTTTTTGTTTGTTGACAAATGTAATAAAAATAGGGTAGGTCGGGTTACCGTAACCACACCTATTTTTTTTGTAGGCCTTAATGCTTTTCAACCATGGTACACTATTAAAATATAGAGTGGGTGTGTGACTTGGAACCGTTTGTGTGGTTGTGTGTGAATGCTATGATTATTATATGATTAGTTCCCTAATCCTCTCTCAGCCACGCACAACTTGGCTTCATGCCAACGTAGTTAGGTTTGTCTATTTGTTCAGAATGCTGCTTCCTTTTTATGCATTCTCTATCATTGTACTTGCTGGAATATCTTTCTGCAAAATAGTATCCCTGTTTTCAATTGTGATTGCAGGTGAACTTTGCTGACGAAGACCTTTACGAGGAGGATGAAGAAGACTCGCCACCACGCTCACATCCACTCAGACGCGCTCACCGCCAGACAAGCTCGGATTCACGCATCGCAGGCTTGATGGGAGGAGGCGGGGGCAGTGACAACTCCAACGCCATCAGCCGGCAGAGGAGACAGAATCGCATAAGACGACATCGCAGTTTGGGGGCCCTCCCATCCTCCAATGAAAACTCAGATCAGACGGAATCCTCACCGGAGCGGGAAATTCCCGATCGCAGACGCACTAGAATGTTCACGCTACCTGATTCTGACGAAGAGTCTGTAGGTATCGGCATGGCACCCTCCTTGACATACCCCCCTCGTCGCCCTGTACGTACCCCTATACGCTTTGACGTGTCCCTCAACTCACCTGAGCCTGAGGAAGATGAGGAAGGGCCGAGGAGAAGCCGCGGTGGAGCGCAGGTGCACGTGCGAGCAGACAACTCCCCCAGCATGTACGTGACGACACCGCGCAACAAGTACAACCAGAAGGGACAGGCCATGATTCGCTTTGGAGAGCGCGGGAATGGCGAGCGTCAGTTCACCTGGCCAAGAGGAGTTGCCGTGTCTCCCCTGGATGACTTTATTTTTGTTTCCGACAGCAGCAACCATCGTGTTCAGGTGTTTGACAACACAGGTGTGTATATCAGGTCCTTCGGCTGCTACGGTCAAGGTGACGGCGAGTTTGACTGCCTGGCTGGTATCACCGTCAACGGTCTGGGTCAGATCATCATCTCTGACCGCTACAACCACCGCATTCAGATCTTCGACAGGGGAGGCAATTTTCAGAGAGCTTTTGGGTCGGAGGGTACCGATGACGGGCAGTTGAACTACCCATGGGGAGTGGCGTGCGATAACATGGGGTTTATTTACGTCTGTGACAAGGAGAACCATCGAATCCAAGTGTTCCAGTCAAACGGCACCTTCGTCAGGAAATTTGGTCGCCTAGGTAACGGTAACGCCGCAGGCCACTTTGACAATCCTCACTACGTGGCGGTGAGCTCCGACAATAAAGTGTATGTCAGCGACAGCAGCAACCACCGGATACAGGTTTTCAGTATTTACGGCGACTTTCTCTTCTCTTTCGGCATTTCTGGCACCCTCAGGGGCCAGATGAAGTTTCCCCGTGGTATCGCCATTGACAACCAGGGCTTTGTGGTGGTGGCGGATAGTGGCAACAACAGGGTGCAAATATTTCGTGCTGACGGTCGCTACTACTCCATGTTCGGCGCCTGGGGCAGTGAAAACGGTCAGTTCAAAGGGATCGAAGGACTGGCTATTCTTTCCAACGGAAATGTGGTTGTCAGTGACAGGGAAAACCACCGTATCCAGATTTTCTGATGAACTTTACCCTCTAGCCAACAGTCATAGTATTACTATTTATTTTTTACTTCAACAAAACTCTTTGATTACCCTGTGACAGGGAAAAACAACCGCATCCAGAGTTTTTGATGGATTTTGGACTGTAGCCAGCAGTCTCAGTATTACTTCAACAAAACTCTTTGATTACCCTGTGTTTATAGTCATGGGATATATAGTTATTCTGAGTTCAAGTCAGAATTGTTTATTTTGGCGGTTTTGTTTTGTATCCTTCAGGTTTTCTAGTTCAAGACATTCTCGGATTGTTTTGTTTTTGTTTGAGTTATCTCTTTTCATTCCTCCACATTTGTCATTTCGTTTTATTTGTTTCCCTCTGTGATTATTCCTCCTGTGTGCATTTATGTCTTTCAAAGTGCATTGATTACGGAAGAGATAGATGTCTTTGAAAGTTTGTTGATTGTGGAAGAGTTGTGTCTGTGGTTAGGGTATGAACAAGAACAAGAACTTAATCCGCCATATAGCATAAAAGCCATTGGTATATATATATGCCCATGTGTTTGCATAATATAGAACACAGTGTGCATGTACAGTCGAACTCACTTAAGACGAATCACTTGGGATCGGGAAATAAGTTCGTCTTAACTGAAATTCGCATTAAGAGAATTGATTGATTTTTTTACTGTCACAAATTTAGAAGTAAAATTTAAAAAGTCGTGTAAAAGCATGTACATGTACATTCTGATCAATCTCCGATTTCATGGTGTCCACCAGTTCTGGTGCATGTACTACTCTGGCCAAGTTTCCTCTCAAGACATCAAAGAGACCGCCCCATAGGTTAAACTCCCCATAGGTTAAACTCGGTCACTGACCCGGGTGCATGAAGTGTTTCCTCTCTCATATGAAAGGGGAACCACCTCTCATAGCTAAAACTGGGTCAATGACCCCTGGGAAGAAGGTCAGTGTCTATAAAGAAGGCCACCCAGCCATCACAATGGACCTGCCTTTGATCTCGCCTCACAGCAGATCCTTGTAGCCTTGTGACTTTTAGAGACAAAGCGGCTCTGGGGCGATGAAAACGTGTTTGTTAAAAGAGGGGTTCGTTACGCAAATCAATCAATCAATGACGCTTATATCGCGCATATTCCGTGGGTACAGTTCTAGGCGCTCTGCAGTGATGCCGTGTGAGATGAAATTTTATACGGCCAGTAGATTGCAGCCATTTCGGCGCATATTTACCTTTCACGGCCTATTATTCCAAGTCACACGGGTATAGGTAGACAATTATTAACTGTGCCTAAGCAATTTTGCCAGGAAAGACCCTTTTGTCAATCGTGGGATCTTTAACGTGCACACCCAATGTAGTGTACACGGGGGGAGGCTTCGGACACCGAAGAGAGTCTGCACACAAAGTTGACTCTGAAATAAATTTCCGCCGAACCTGGGATCGAACTCACGCTGACAGCGGCCAACTGAATACAAATCCAGCGCGCTACCAACTGAGCTATATCCCCGCTATGTCAATCTCGGGACGAGTTTAAAGATTTTGTCATAAGCGTGAGTAAATTACAGACATTATGCATGCTTGGGAATCCAAAAAGTGCTCGTCATAAGCATAAATTCGTTACAAAGAATTCGTTTCAAGCATTTTTTTAAGCATGAACAAAGAGGTATTCAGTTGGGAACTTAAAACTAATACGTTATAAGTCAAAATTCGTAACTAGCGTGTTTGTTTTAGGTGGGTTCGACTGTATGCGTCTCTCTGTCATAGCTGTCTGCCATGGATTATAAATTATATATGAACATTTTTGCATAATGTGTTTGTCTTGACAGTATTTATAGTTTATCATCAGTATTACATACTTAAACCCATAGTTATAAATGTAATTTATACTTTAATTTTAATCTCGTCCAAAGAAATGTATCCGTCCATCTTCATTTTTATATATACAAACCTCTACTAACCTCAGATAGCTAAATTTAATGGGTGTCTTCTTTTTGTTGTCATTGTAGTTTCGAGTTTTCAAATCCGACTAAGCAAGAAGGAAATGAAATATTGTTGGTGAATAAAATAATGTAGTCTATGCCTTTATGTGTTTGTACAATTTTCAACTGCCAAAAGAAAATAGTGTTTAAGAAAGAGAGCTTTTTCCCCAAATGCTAAAACTAATGAAACAACGGACTGATTTTTGTGTTCGTTTTATTATTTTTACCATTGAATGTATTTGCCAAAACTGATTAAGTTTGTTGATTTTTATGGCTTCATCAATTGAAAGTTATACAGTGTTTCATGATATTATAGAATAGAAAAAAGATTTTTGGTGCAAGCTGTGTGATTTGGTTTTCCTATTTGATTCAAGCTACTGTGATATGCCTCATGTAAGTTTGGCTCTGGTCTATGTGTTCTCCCTTTACATTTTATACTCAGGTTTCAACAAGTGCACTTGTATGCCATTGAATATGCAAAAAGGTTCCGCTGCTGTCAAAAATCATTGAAATTAGTGAAGTTAAATATAATGGCATCCAATCATGCTGTTCAGTTATGGAACAGTGCTACCTGTGATGAACACCCTTGGGACAACCAAAGTGTCCTGACATTGCAGGTGGCCTCTCAGAAGAGGTATATTTTGGTCTTGATAACATGCAGGCAATGGGACAAAAGAAGGTGTCCTTTGTGTACATGACAATTTGAAATTTGCTTTGCTCAGCAAAAAAAACCAGCATTTAAAGCCATATGTACTCGATGACTATACACGCCAATTGCTTTACCAACAGCTGGAGACATGCTAAATTAAGTTCCCTGCAAAATATTGTGGTCTAGGACCCCTTCAATGTTGAGATATGTTAATTTTCATTTTGATCTGGATCGTCCTATTTATAGATTTGCCAACAGAGGTAGCGTTGACGCAAGGGAAATAACTCCGCGTCTTTGTTTACATCCAAAGTTTTTGAGACTCTAAAACAAGCTGTAATGCATGTATATGGTCTGCGCATGGCGACATATCGTCATTACATGGTCTTATGGTGCGTTTGACATCGATTATGGGCAAACTACACTTTGTAAACACGGGAGCGCGTACATATGCCTTTAATGTTGTCCTTGATTTGTTTATGACGAGAACCATGAAGAAACAATTTAAGGAAAGGAATCACGATTCTGTTATCAAAGAGCTTTTTGAATTAAAAAACCAAGAGAGGCTAAGTTTATGGAACATTCAATTGTAGCCAAAATGAAACATTCACAGGAACTTTGATCATCGGTCTTTGAAAGTGGACAAACAAGATACACAACAGGCAAAAATTGATGATTACTGATACCTTGACTTATCTCTGAGTTAAAAATGAGCACTTCGACCCATATATTCACAGATATATATTAGCGTTTAAAGTGACAAAAAAGATGCACAACAGGCAAAAATTGATGATTGGTGCATGAAACTGTAACTTATCTCTGAGTTAAAAATGAGCACTTTGACCCATATATATATAGCCTTTAAAGTGGACAAAAAAGATGCACAAAAGTTAAAGATTACTGCAGGACAATGTGACTTTTCTCGGAATTGTTGCCGCGAAGCAAAATGAATTTGTAAGGGTTTGTAGTATTTGGGATGGGGTGGGGGTGTTGCTTTCATTTAGTGTTTACGGTATTTTGCCTTAGTGTAGGTTGTGTTACAACAAAGAGCGTACTTACTACAGAGAAAAAATTTCACAAGCTTGCAGAAAAACCTATTGTAACGTGTTCCATTATTTTAACAATTGTATGACTCGACAAAGTGAGAAGTTTATACAACATGTACTTGGTTGAACAACATTGTAAATAAAGCATAAAGTGTGGCGCATTTGTCAATACATGTTTGTGTGCCGTTTCCCCCTAGCCAAAATAAACCAGTGAACATATATAAGATTGTCTTTTACCAGATTATGTGTTGTTAATGTTGGTGGTGGTGGTGCTGCTGCTGCTGCTGGCTACTATCTCTCCTATACCTGCTGCTAATGCCGTTTATGAAAGGCTTAGTCCTTCCTATGTGAAGGATTTGGTACACAGTATCCAATCTGGCCCGGTATGTATTACTTGGGATAAGACCAGCCCTCCACTTAGACACATACCAAACATCACATGCCTGGGACCTTTCTGTGCAGAGGGAGAATTTGTTGAACTGATTTCTCAAATGACACGGGTGTCAATCTCTGAAATTAATTCATCAGGAAATTCCCATATACACTGTACAGGAAGAATTCAGGATGTTGCTTTTTAGTATGGTAGGGGCTACTGTTACGCCTTTTTCAAGACGTAATTCGACTCAGAAATTCTATAGTTACGGCATGACGTCATTTTACTGTCGTAACTCGCTCACTGCAGGCTTCGGTTACACCTTTTCCACGAGTCGTAGAGTCACTCGGCCAGACTTTGATTACGGCGCGGCGTGATCCTACCCGGACATTCTCTAGTTACGACATGACGCCATTTTACTGTCGCAACACGCTCACTATTATTCACGTCCCTTGTTAGGACATGCTTGTATGTACTGGTGGTAGATTTTCCAGATATCCTCTCAGTGATTGAGGCTTATATGAGGCTCAGTGATTATAGATTTCACTGTTCCTTTAACGGGTTCATTCCGTATTTTTATCTGTACTAATGGTACAGGTGAATGTGGGGAGTGAAGTAGTTGTTTGTTCAACCCATCCCGTTATTTTGTTTCTCCAAACAAGGAATCATTTGTGTATGATTTGTGGTGGAATTTCCTCCATGGTGTGTACTAGGATGTACTGTACTGAATGTACTATGGGTTATATTGTTCCGGTATGTGTACTATGCGTACAGGTTAATTGGAGGGAAAATGTAGTGGTTGTTTGTTTGCATCAGATGGTTTCGTCCTCCATTGATGCAGGTATAATCCAACTCGCCAAACTGCAATGCTTCGTTGAAAGTCTTTCTGGGGGCTCGTTTGCGCTGCACCTGCAAGGTTCGCGACGACCGAACATGGAGCTGGACGAACGCGTTCGTTTCAAAGTCAGGGATAACTTTTTGCAACCTGTCGAAGGACTCGAACGTACTTCCTACTGTCAAAACTGCTTCGCTGTGAAGTCCGCTATCCATGACTAAAGTAAACCGGCCTGCATTCGGGTAGAAACGCACAACCACTACTAATGAGTAATGAACTGTTGAACACGTCTGTCCTCACTCGACCCACGCTTTAAAATGGCCGCCCAAACCGGATCAAACCGGTAGTAGAGCGCGGCCCTGGTGGGGAAATGCTTTGTGGCGTAATCAAAGCAAAGAAGGGAAAAATTACGGGCGGCGTAAGTGTAGCCACTGCGTTTTAGTATATGTCCAAGTGGGGGTATGGTCTTAATCTTATAGCATGAAAAACCCAAGCCAGATCATTGGAGGTGGTAAGTCACGCTTTTGTCATGGGAAGGACTATACTTGTAAGATGAGTGTGTGGAAAAGGTGACATGCACGAAATGGGGGGGGGGGGGGGGGGGGGGGAGGTAGGGGGGAAGGTATGCGAGTTGTTGGTGCTCAATCAGTAGTATACTGAACAATATCTGGCGCCTGTAGTGTGGGAACTGATAATATGAAGGCTGTCTGTTGCACTGAGAAGGGGAGTTATTTATAGACATTCCTGGAGCCGCTGACGTATGAGCTATTTGCAAGACTAGTGTAATGATCCGGGCTCTGAAAGATGTAGCTCCTTTCGTGTCATTACGTCATCTCGTAGCCCGGCCCCAGTAGTATTCTTTTGATGCGCGCGTACGTGCGTGTGTGTGTGTGTGTGTGTTGTTTTATTGAATCGAATCGTTTGTAAAATCGCCATTTGCCAAGTTATTTGCAACGTCCCCTTCCTCCCCAAATATATATAAAAAAAAACACCCAGCAATTTGTATTTATTTTTATCGGCCCACCCACAGAGAATAATGGAATAAAATTAGCATTTGCTGAATATACAGACGGCAAATTGACACAGAACTCACAAGGCTGTGAGATGACGTCATGAGACAAAAGGAGCTACATCTTTCGGGCCCCTCGGCAAGCCGCTACTGTAATGATCCTGGCATAGCAGGGGGTTGTTTTCTGTGTAAGTAAAACATCTGTACGTCTTACGTCATCACAAGCCACAGAATGGGAAACACTGGCATCGTATTGCCATGAGAGAAGCGTTTTGCTAACCGCCGTTACACCTGCAGTCAGCTTACAGATGTTACGCCATTTCAGCCAAAACCGTCGCTTCCTTTTTCGGCTAGGACTTTTCGATCACAGGGGTAGACCCAAGGAGGGGTGTGTGCACAGGGTGCACGTGCTCCCCCTCCAGCACAACAAAAGAGACATGTTTTTTACTTGGGAATTTGGTAAGATGATTCCGTGGGAATTTCTAAACACAGATGGCACCATATATAGCACCATTTTGCTTCTTCAGTCGGACAAAAACAAGTTGGGGGGGGGGGGGGGGGGAGAGGCATGCACCGGACCCCTCAAGCAGTCTCGGGCTAATTGCTGCGCGCCCTCGATTTTGCCAATTGAATTCTAAGTGCATCCCCCCTTACAAACTAACTGATCCGCCCTTATTGTTATATGTCTGTACTACTCATTACCTCAAGTTACCGTAACCAATGTTCGGTATTTTTCAGGACCGGTGTGGGGGCAGGGGCAGGTCAATGAGGAGCCAGAAAGTCCCCAAGCCCGGCCTGGTTTCCCGTCCATTTCTTGGAGCGGGACGATAAATAATTCGTTATAACGATTTGAAGTCGTACATCTGGTCTGGCTATGTTGAATCATATAATTAGTCCATGAATAAATTGCTTGGTTAATGAATTCCTGATAGTTGGAGCTCTATCAAACTCCTTGGGTCATCGCAAAGTCATTACCAAAACGACCTAGTTCACTGACCATCCTCAATTTATTCTGTACACCTTTTTAAACTAAACTGGGCTATTGCAAGGGACGTTACAACTAAAGTGTCAATTTCTTCAGGTTTTCAAACTCCATACGGAGTTCAAACTAACACACACACACACACGTACACACACACACACACAGCATATTTTGTTTGCTCGGTTCTTTCCGATGTTAGAAACTTCCACCTTGACACTAGTACTTGTGGGTGTTCATGACGCGAAAGGCAAGAGAGGCTGACACGAATCAGCAGACACACAAGCAAGTAAGCGAGTCGGTGAATTGTTGGCAAGGGAATACCTAGAATGAGTCAGGAGGGAGTGTTCACAATTATTGTTGCCTTGCTACTTTTTTCTCTTTTTTTTCTCCATCTGTTTGTTTAATTAAATTGTATTTGTTCATTTTGTTGAGAGATAGAGCTATTCATATAATTGTGTGCGTGATTGGGGGGTTGGGGGGTTAAGGTTTCAAGGTTCCAAAGGGGCGGGGCAAATGACGTTTGACTTGAAATCTGAGGGTTCCACAATAATCATTACACAGTACTCTTTTTTTCTAGTTCTTTTTACATTGTTCATTCCTTTTTCCCTTCGTTTTATTGATTTTGTTTTAACACATTTTCTTTTCAACCGTTTTGCCCTTTCGACCTTCTCAGACTTCGTGTATATGTCTGTGTTTTGAATGTGGTATAGAATATTCCTACACACAAAAATATCTCTCTATTTACATCCACATTTTGTTTTATTTTTCTGGCATGGGAAGCTATCAGACTCAAGCTGAAATCTTCGTATCCGAGGAAAGTGATGATGCCTGTGGGACGAATTCAGCGAATCCAACTGAAGAGAAGACATCACAAAAGCGGAAAGAAGCACATTGGTAGATTTTGTAGCAGCAATAAAACACAAAAAACACCAACAACATCAGACTCTAGAGACGAAAGGTTAAACAAGAAATAGTCATGATAATGTGAGCTGCGACTCCAGGATTATGTAATTATGAAGCGGAGAGAGAGAGAGAAAGAGGGGGGGGGGGAGTTGGGGGGGGCTTTTAAGACAAAAACTGATTGGAACTGCAGGTACGTCTTCAAAGGAAGTTTGTTTGTTTGTTTGTTTGTTTGTTTGTTTGCTTAACGTCCAGCCGACTACGCAGAGCCATATCAGGACGAGGAAGGGGGGGATGAAGGGGGCCACTTGTCAAGCGATTCCTGTTTACAAATGCACTAACCCATTACTTGTGTCCCAGCAGGCTTTAGTAAAACTAAATTAATACCTACTGGAAGATTACCAGTTTCCAGTATGTTAAAATAGGCTTAACCTATCTACTGCTGGACTTACATCAGAACACTAACAGATTAAACTATACATGAATCGCGAGACAAGCGGCAAGAGAAGAGATTTTTGGAAAAAATACAGGTGAATGAGCAAGAAGGCAGAAAAAGGAAAAGAATTCATGAAGAAAAAGAGAGCATGACAGGAAAGAGGAACCAAAAATCTACCTAACAGCAAACTAGAAAGCTCCTGCGGTTCCAAAAACAGGAGGGGCCTTTAATTTCATAACCGCAGTGCCCCACTGCGGGATTCAAAGGAAGTGTCCAGACGAGAGGCTCTACCCCGATGACTGATTTGACAACCCAACCTATCGAGCAGGGAAGGATGGAAGGGGGCATGTTTAATACAACTGAACCTTTTTGTTTATAAAGGCTTTCTAACTGGTACAATTTCATATTTCCTCTTGTTGCTTTTTTATCAATTTATTTTCTAATCTAATTATATGTTTAATAGTTTTTAGTTTGTTTCCTTTGCTTCACAATTCTTTGTCTGTCTGTTCACTATAAACACCGTTGGGTCGATGTTCTTGTCAGTGAATGTCTTTTTTTGTCAAAAATTAAATGTTCTAATAACTATAACTTTTATTATCAAAAGGAAGATATACAGCTATTCTGATGGACACGTGGGGGAATTAAGTTCGGGGGCTGTGATTGGATGGTCTCTTCCGATCATCAAAGCATAATGCTGCGGAAGTCGGCCATTTTTGCCAATATCCAAAAGCATATTGACAATAACAAAGACGCATGGTTCCGGTTTACCCATCTGTACAACACGATGTTTCAATCGACAACAGCACACACTGACAACTTGAAATTCTTCTCGGAAATGTTTTTCAGCTTTACAAATGTCGATAGCATACCCTTTTCTGCTAACTTCCTGATGAAACAAGACTAAACCAATTATTTTCTGTCCCTAAACACCACAAAATGCCCAAAGTCGAAAGATGTAGTACAAACAGGGGAGTAAAACGGAACAGCCGTTTTTGTGTACCTGTGTGAGCTAAGTTGCCGACCGACACAAACTTTCGCATTCGACTTTTCTCAGTTATCTCGTAACTCCACACTAAATACCCCAATTCCCCTCTGAAGTATTGATGTTCAACCCATGACACTAACATTCATGTAGTCGTTTATAACTGAGGTGGAAAAATTCGCTTAATGACGAGACAAGTATAAATGCCATTCACCAAACTGAAAAATTCGCTGCCGTCTGTTCGCGTTGTACGGATTAGCAGGCTGTTCTCTTCTCCTCCCCGTGTTGCATCCTAGTTCTTCAGTTGCTTCTAGTTTTCCGTTGATGTTATGTTTTGGTTTTCTTCATAAGTAGTCGTGTTCAAAACTTTAAAAAACCTCAAACTTCTTTTTGTTGTATATACGAATGAACTAATAAAAAGCTGTTTAACAGCTGTGTTGTCAAATCGAGTTTTTTTTCCAAAGTTAGTGTGGCGCCTGCGCAAAACTAATGCGCATAAGAAACGGCGTCTGCTATCATAACCTGAGATCAACGCATCGACGAAAAAACTGTCATTTTGTAAGTTTGGAACAACAAATCAAGGTCAGAACAGCTCTATAATCGCTATTGTGTTTTCAGCGTAGCAATAGGGTCCGATATTTAGACTCGAACAAGTATAATGCGACTCGTCTTCGACTCGTCGGCACTATACTTAGTCTCGTCTAAATATCGGACCCTATTGCTACGCTGAAAACACAATATTGTAGCTGTTAATGTTATGGCCGGGGACATTTCAATTGTTTTTTTGGTCTGTCAACTTCAAAGACCGAAGATCAGTGAACGTGACGTTTCGTTTTGTAACAAATGAAACGTTGCTGGCAATAACATACTATTGCTGTTGGGGTCTATGTCGACCAAAAGAATGGGATTCACTGTAGGTCGAGTTCCTGTAGGTGGATTCTCTGTATACCTAAGACTTTAAAATTGGCAATCTTGTATACAGGGAATTTCTTCTTCTTCTGCGTTCCCGGGTTCTGTATGGCCATGTTGGCACGGTTTGATGCGTGCATGCCTGGTTTTCTCCTGTAGATGGGTGTCGGCACAGGAGGTCTGCCCGCTGTCCTCAGCCAACATGCTCCGTCTTCATGGCAGCTCAATTTTTTTTTTATCGAGGTTCTCTCCTCTAGATCCGCCGTGTTTCGCCTAGGGGCTTGCGCTGCCTAGTTGATAGGGTCACCTCGTAGAGGATGTGGTCATAGACCACGCACGGTCGGTCTTGGGATAGGGAAACGTTATGCTAGTCCGGAGGGATTACGCCACAAAGGCCACCTCGCGAAGACCCAGGGTCCTAGACTAGGGAGGTCCAAGGGGGAGCACCGGGAGGGCTACCCCTCTACCCGCACCTCCAACACAATCCCTTCCCCTGGTAGCTTCATCCCCAAGGAGGAGACAGAGCTACCTGCAACACCCCGTATACAGGGAATACCACAGGGTGTAGTTCCTGTAGCGTTTTGCTAATATCAATGAAAGTCACGTGATGCTTAGCGACATCGTTAGAATTTGATGTTTTTCGATCTTTTTTTGATATTTCTTAGAAATTCGAGTATGGTTTGCAAGTTTTATTGAAAAACTGCACCCTGTGGGATTCCCTGTATACTAGATTGCCAATGTTAAAGTCTTAGGTATACAGGGAATCCACCTACAGGAACTCGACCTACAGAGAATCCTACTCTTTTGGTCGACATAGACCCCATCAGCCATACTATTATCTATCTTGTGTTTTTACATTTAGTCAAGTTATGACTAAATGTTTTAACATCGAGGGGGGAATCGAGACGAGGGTCGTGGTGTATGTGCGTGTGTCTGTGTGTGTGTGTGTGTGTGTGTAGAGCGATTCAGACTAAACTACTGGACCGATCTTTATGAAATTTGACATGAGAGTTCCTGGGTATGAAATCCCCGAACGTTTTTTTCATTTTTTTGATAAATGTCTTTGATGACGTCATATCCGGCTTTTCGTGAAAGTTGAGGCGGCACTGTCACGCCCTCATTTTTCAACCAAATTGGTAGAAATTTTGGTCAAGTAATCTTCGACGAAGCCCGGACTTCGGTATTGCATTTCAGCTTGGTGGCTTAAAAATTAATTAATGACTTTGGTCATTAAAAATCTGAAAATTGTAAAAAAATTAAATGTTTTTTATAAAACGATCCAAATTTACGTTCATCTTATTCTCCATCATATTCTGATTCCAAAAACATATAAATATGTTATATTTGGATTAAAAACAAGCTCTGAAAATTAAATATATAAAAATTATTATCAAATTTAAATTGTCGAAATCAATTTAAAAACACTTTCATCTTATTCCTTGTCGGTTCCTGATTCCAAAAACATATAGATATGATATGTTTGGATTAAAAACACGCCCAGAAAGTTAAAACAAAGAGAGGTACAGAAAAGCGTGCTATCCTTCTTAGCGCAACTACTACCCCGCTCTTCTTGTCAATTTCACTGCCTTTGCCATGAGCGGTGGACTGACGATGCTACGAGTATACGGTCTTGCTGAAAAATGGCATTGCGTTCAGTTTCATTCTGTGAGTTCGACAGCTACTTGACTAAATGTTGTATTTTCGCCTTACGCGACTTGTTTTTTATTCTGAATTTTGGAACGTTGGCAGTCTATTTGTTTTTGGATTGCACTCATTGCTTTTTTTTATTCTTCATTTATTTTCTTTCCCCCAAAAAAGCCTTTGTGTTGTGCCTATGGGTTTTGTTCCTCTTGCAAAGACCTAACTGCGTTTATTTACTTCATCATCCTTCTGTTCTTGTTGCTATTTTTTTCTCCTCCTTTAACCGTCAGTCGTCACAACAAAGCAAAGACCAGCAGACCTATACAAAAAAACACCCACCTAACAGTTTTTCAGATATATCCATCCGGTTTGTGCAGAGTTTATTTTGGGTACATGACATACTCCGTAGCAGCTCTCTCTCTCTCTCTGTCTCTCTCTCAGTCTCTCTCAGTCTCTCTCTCTCAGTCTAGGCTCTCAGTCTCTCTCCCTCTCAGTCTCTAGGCTCTCTCTCTGTCTCTCTCTCAGTCTCTGTCTCTCTCTGAGTCTCTCCCAGTCTCTCTCTCTCAGTCTCTCTCTCTCTCAGTGTCTCTCTCTCTCAGTCTCTCTCTCTCAGTCTCTCTCTCTCTCTCAAACACACGCATTATGGCACATACCTGTTCTTGCACTCCATCACACACACACACACAACTGAAGCGCGCGCACACACACACACACTACGCACATACACACACTACGCACACACACACACACACACACACATACACTACGCACACACACACTACGCACACACACACACACACTACACACACAGCTTATTTTAAGACGGTTATCCGTACCATGTGACGATGCCAGTCACTGCAGCACTAAGGAGTGTGTGTTTTAATAATCCGGTTGGGAGGAAGATCCCTCTAGTCAAACACGTGGCTTTCCTCCAGCTGAATGACTGCCAAGGCTTCACGTGATCTTGTTTTGAAACTGCAAGGCCAAAAATAAAATAATAAAAAGTAGAAAAGTAGGTGAAACTGTTCCATTCAGCTAGAAAATCGCTCACCCGGGACTGCGATTTATGACCGACTGATTAAATTCTCTCTCTCTCTCTCTCTCTCTCTTTGGGTTTCTTTTAACCTATTATTGGCTTGTTCTCCGAAGTATCCCCCCCCCCCCTCTCACCTTACACACACATTTCTTTTATGCACATGTTTTAAAGTGTTTCTTTGTTTAAACTGTTTTGTGTGTTGGTTGATTGGTTTTGTAAGGTTCGTTATTGACCCCACCCGCCTCCGGCCTCCTCACACACACACACACACACACACACACGGCACACACACACACACACACACATACTCACAGGCGCGGACTTTTTGTAAGAGGATCAGTTTCTGATCAAAATAGAAGCTCGGTCATTAGGGAGGCTGCCAGAGAAAGATGGGGATGGGGGTGCAGAGACTGAGAGAGAGCGTTCGTGATGAACTTTTCACACGGCAAACATACCAGGCTAAGCCTGAACTAAAGTCGCAGTTGCCGTCAGTCATGTCGACAAAACATATTTTGGTGCCACAAAAGAGAGCTGTACGTGTAGCTCATTTCAAACCCTCTGGTACTTCAATAATCCTTTTATTAAAAAAACAACAACAACATCTGTGCGATGTTTGCTCTGTATTTCGCTCAAAATCGATTCAAGATGATCAGACCACTATGATTTTGCGAGTGAAATATTCAAGTTCTGTGCGGCTGGATGCTACTGCTAGTTATTCAAGTTCTTCACAGTGACTACCAACAAAAAGCAGAGTTACACTCACATCCAGCTTTTTCTTTTTTTGCAAAAGTACGTGCAAACGACGGGTGTCTCCTGAATTTCGCGTGAAGACATAAGACATAAGATTGTATTACAACCACGTGCAGGACACAGGAATGTTGCTTGGCTTGAGTACATTCAACACATAATACATTCCAACACAACAACCAAACAGAGTGCTCGCCGAACTGCGTACACACACTCACTTACACCCACACGCAGGCACTGACACACACACACACACACTCGCGCACGCTCACACACACACACAAACTGCACACACACACGCTCACACACACACACACACACACACACACACACCAGTTGTTTGATACGAAAATGAATAGTCTTTCTGAAGATCTAATTAACATGCCTTCGCGAGAAATTACTTCATTTGAAAAAAAAAGGTTAATGAGTGGTCCACTCATTAAAAAGCGATTTATCGACAAAATCCAAGCCCCAGAACAACACTTTTGGAAAACAGACACGAATAAAAAACAATAAAAAACAGGTACCAAGGTATCTCAAATGATCTATACAGAGGTAAGAGGTACAAAGTACGACAGACAGCCGTGATGTCGGTCACAACGTAAACAGAGGGAAGAATGACGGCGTACAACGTCAATGGGCGTAGAACGCATTCCACATGATGTATACAATGGTAAACCAGCTGCAAAACAAAGACGAAATAACATCAAGCAAAACAAACTTCGGGAACAATAACAAGGCAAGAGGAAGACGGAACATTACCACTTAGGCATCAATAAAGCCCTACTAATGGACCATTGTACGATAAACTAAGTTATTGCCTAATATTTAAAGTCACTTTCTTTCGCGAGTAATCGATGAGGAACACCACCACAGTCGTTCTTGTCCATGTTGTTTTTTAGAGTTTTTTTTTTTTTTTTTACAGAGCTGACTATAACTATTTGGGTTTTATGTCCTCACAGGCCCTTAACCTTAATTAAGTAGAGATAGTGCGTTCACTTTCATTCGGCCGTGAGTTCGACACTGAGCTTGACTAATGTGACCCTCCACCACATCTTGAACACGCGGCCAGTACCGTGTAACTGGCCTTGAGACCGATCGATTCAAGGGGGGCAATCTCAGTCATCTGAAAGAGGGAAATCCAAACGCAATCCGCCTTGTTCGATTTTATGGGCTTGGACGATAGAGAAAAATAAGAAAAGCAAAAGCTGGAGTCCAGTCTGGACGAAACAGTTATCAAGAACGCAGAATTGATTTTTTCTGAGCGGGGGTCTAAAAAGGGGAACCGTTCCACGGTAACCGCCTGTGAGGGGGGGGGGGGGGGGGGCAATATTGCTTCTGTCACGTTACTGATACATTACACTGTCTTCTGTCCGGGATAACATTATGTGGCATGGGTAAATGCACAGTCCTTCCTGTGAGAAGCAGATCGACCGCTCAGTCACCATTTCAGTCACCATCTCAGTCACCATCTCAGTCACCATCTCAGTCACCATCTCCGTCACCATCTCAGTCATCATCTCAGTCATCACCTCAGTCATCATCTCAGTCATCATCTCAGTCACCATCTCAGTCACCATCTCAGTCATCATCCCTGTCACCATCTCAGTCACCATCTCAGTCACCATCTCCGTCACCATCTCAGTCATCATCCCAGTCATCACCTCAGTCACCATCTCAGTCACCATCTCAGTCATCATCCCAGTCACTAACTGTCATCATCCCAGTCACCATCTCAGTCATCATCCCAGTCATCATCCCAGTCACCATCTGAGTCATCATCCCAGTCACCATCTGTCATCATCCCAGTCACCATCTGTCATCATCCCAGTCACCATCTCAGTCATCATCCCAGTCACCATCTCAGTCATCATCCCAGTCACTATCTGTCATCATCCCAGTCACCATCTGTCATCATCTCAGTCATCATCTCAGTCATCATCCCAGTCACCATCTCAGTCATCATCCCAGTCACCATCTCAGTCATCATCCCAGTCACCATCTCAGTCATCATCCCAGTCACCATCTGTCATCATCCCAGTCATCATCTGTCATCATCCCAGTCACCATCTGTCATCATCCCAGTCACCATCTGTCATCATCCCAGTCACCATCTCAGTCACCATCTGTCATTATCCCAGTCACCATCTGTCATCATCCCAGTCACCATCTGTCATCATCCCAGTCACCATCTCAGTCACCATCTGTCATTATCCCAGTCACCATCTGTCATCATCCCAGTCACCATCTGTCATCATCCCAGTCACCATCTGTCATCATCCCAGTCACCATCTCAGTCAGATCTGGCCAGGCTTTTTTTTATATTGTACATGGGATAAGACCATCCGGCCTTCACTTGGACACATAACAAATAACAGCACCCTTCTCTTATGAGGAATTGGCCTTTTTTTATGAATTAAAGTAGGCCTACAAAATCAATTCGTTAAACAAAAATCCCACTCAGCGGCACACAGAACGACAGCCAGGCTGTTGTAATTTTGCCTGTACCCTTTTTATGCCATGGACAGCCACGCCGCTAATCATAGCCTACTACGTGAGCAACAATGTTCTGACAGGGATATAGTGTCTGTAGATTTGTGTAACCCTATAATGCTTCAATCGCGGTAATAATATATGACGTTACGTTCTGTCAGCCGGAAAAAAAACTCAAGTATGTAGTTCAGTTACCCCCTCTCTCAGGCCAACACTGAGGTCAAGAATGTAGTTCAGTTACCCCCTCTCTCAGCCCAACACTGAGGTCAAGAATGTAGTTCAGTTACCCCCTCAATCAGGCCAACACTGAGGTCAAGAATGTAGTTCAGTTACCCCCTCTCTCAGGCCAACACTGAGGTCACGAATGTAGTTCAGTTACCCCCACTATCAGGCCAACACTGAGGTCAAGAATGTAGTTCAGTTACCCCCTCTCTCAGGCCAACACTGAGGTCAAGAATGTAGTTCAGTTACCCCCTCTATCAGGCCAACACTGAGGTCAAGAATGTAGTTCAGTTACCCCCTCTCTCAGGCCAACACTGAGGTCAAGAATGTAGTTCAGTTACCCCCTCTATCTGGCCAACACTGAGGTCAAGAATGTAGTTCAGTTACCCCCTCTCTCAGGCCAACACTGAGGTCAAGAATGTAGTTCAGTTACCCCCTCTCTCAGGCCAACACTGAGGTCAAGAATGTAGTTCAGTTACCCCCTCTATCAGGCCAACACTGAGGTCAAGAATGTAGTTCAGTTACCCCCTCTCTCAGGCCAACACTGAGGTCAAGAATGTAGTTCAGTTACCCCCTCTCTCTGGCCAACACTGAGGTCAAGAATGTAGTTCAGTTACCCCCTCTCTCTGGCCAACACTGAGGTCAAGAATGTAGTTCAGTTACCCCCTCTCTCAGGCCAACACTGAGGTCAAGAATGTAGTTCAGTTACCCCCTCTCTCTGGTCGACACTGAGGTCAAGAATGTAGTTCAGTTACCCCCTCTATCAGGCCAACACTGAGGTCAAGAATGTAGTTCAGTTACCCCGGGCCTCTCTCTGGTCGACACTGAGGTCAAGAATGTAGTTCAGTTACCCCAAAGATCTTGTATGCTACAAGATCTTTGGTTACCCCCTCTCTCAGCCCAACACTGAGGTCAAGAATGCAGCAGCTGAGTGCGGTCCGACACGAAAATGGACCGTTAGTGGAGATCAGATGGAGAAGACACGGTTGGAGTTCACAGCCGGATATACACAGATAAATTGTTTGGCCCCGCGGTAGCTGACATAGCATTATCGCTGATTACAGCAAAATCCCTGAATTTGGGGTAAAGTTTGTCTTTTATTAGAGGAAACTGTCACAGAGTTGGGCTTGAATTCCCCCGAAGATTGATGACAAACTGTGTTGGTATTAACTGGGGCCGAAACCTTGTTGGTAGCGCAAATGAAAGAGATTATGGAATCTGGGCTGGTACACCCCGGCCGTGGGTAGCATTGGATCAAAAATCGAAGAGATGGTCGACACCCACGGTGTCAGTTAGTGTGTTTCTCAAACTGTAGCCACAGTTTGGCAACGGAAATTGCAAAGTTTCCTTATTATGTATCCCGGCAAGAACATGTGCTAAGTCAAAGTCAGTATTGTACATGGGATACCATCCAGCTTCACCGGGAGAAAATGCAATTGATCATACAGATTTGAAAATTGTTGCATTGTATTCTTTATACTTTTCTGAATCTAAACATATTCTGATATGTTATGTTTACTTTGAAAATGTGCTCCGAATTTAAAGAAAATCCATTTTCACAATTAAGGTTTTAAGCTCGCATAATTATGAGGCTTCGCCGAGACCAGTTCGACCTGTCACAACCGTGTCAGTTTGCAGCGGCACGGTTTGGAAAGGTACAAGTTTCTTGGATGAACTGATTACATCCGGTGGTAATGCATCTCACAGTGATCCACTCTTGGCTAATGTACGTGTGTGTGTGTGTGTGTGTGTGTGTGTGTTTGTTTGTGTGTGTGTGTGTGTGTGTGTGTGTGTGCGTGGGTGTGTGCGTGCGTGTGTAGTCCAAAAGTGACAAATGGGTTCTTTTTGTTGTAAACACTCGACACAAATGGGTTCATGAAAAAAAGTGGGTTCATTTTCATAAACCCACTTTTTTTCCATGGTGCAAACAGCGGGAAATGACCCCAAAATGTCACTCCACAAATATCTCGGAAACACTTTTTTTAACGGAAAGAATGCCATATTCAAGATGATGACATTCTTTCCGTCAAAATTCCGTCCCCTATAGGCTACGAAATAGGTCAAATTTTCTGCCTTTTTTAGTGTAAAATTCGTCCATGCCGGAGCGGATACTGAGCGCAGTGCGGTTGTAGTGCAAGCGCACTAGAAAGGCACCGCGCGCAGTGCCGTTGTAGTCCAAGTGCACTACAAAGGCAGTATCGGCTGTGAACCCACTTTTGGGGTTAGGAAGGAATGTGTGTGTGTGAGAGCGAGCGGGCGCGCGCGTGTGTGTGTGTTTCGGCACCGCTATTGTGACGACGAAGACTGAGCAACATTAAATGCATCAGTTTGTGAAAAAAGGAAACTGGATCACACGGGTTCACAATGGCTGAGGGGTAAACCACGCAAAAATAAATTCTTTGAAAATTGCTCGCTCTTTACGGAGGGCACCTATAGGATGTTCTCAAGCGGTGAGTGTTTAAATGAAAGGGTGTTTGTACTGTGTGTAAAAGCCTGACAGTATCTGTGATGGTTTACTGGAGGCTTACTGTGCCTTTAAGGCATCGGTTCTGGCAGTATAATTAAAGGCTCAGCCCTTCTCGTGTGAACAATGTAGCTCACATCTCAGCCAGAGCTGGCAAGGCTTTAACATGGGATAAGACCATCCCTCCATTTGGAATGATACCAAAACCAGCTCAATAGACCCTATCGGTATTCCAAGCTCTCGTGATCTCTCGCAAACTTCAGAGCATAGCAAAGCATGCGGTACAGTGATCTCATGCGAGCTGCACAAGCCAAGGTTCCAAGTTCTCGCGATGTTCAAAGCATAACAAAGAGCGTGTCTCGCGAGAGCTCCTCAGATACCGAAAAGGACTATAGCCTGACTGGTCTATAGCCTGACTGGTCTATAGCCTGACTGGTCTATAGCCTGACTGGTCTATAGCCTGACTGGTCTATAGCCTGACTGGTCTATAGCCTGACTGGTCTATAGCCTGACTGGTCTATAGCCTGACTGTTTTCTGTGCACAGTGTCTTGGTTTTGCATTGGTTTTTTGATGAATTAATATCTTAAAAAGATCAGATATTAATTCATTAAAATGACACTAAATCATTCTTCATTCTAAAAATCTGTCTCTGCACAGGCAGCAGCCAGGAGCTTGAGGTTTGGTATGTGTCAAGTGGGGCTGGTCTTGTCCCAAGTAAACGCCTGGCCAGATCTGAGATAAATGGTGAGTAACAGCTATTTTCATGGAAAGGACTGTGCCTTTAGTTTTGTCAAAAAAGTAAAGATTGTGCAACACTGAGTACAGGCACATGGAAAATGTACCCAATCATTTACACAGGAAGAAATGTGCCTTTAAATATCTAGATGGTTCTGAAATGAATAAGAAAGTTCACTGGTCACTGTCTGCCCATGCAACAACAGTGAACCCAATCAGACGCCATATCTTCAAAGAAATGCCACAAAATGGTTTTTATAAAGGCTACCAATGAAAAAGATCAGTAATTACTCTGTTAAACAATGACACATGGTTCTTTACAAAAGTAACCCTTTATTTATTTGTATATAAATATATGACAAAAAAAAGCATTTTCGTAGAAAAAAATCTTTAAAATCAGATCACAAGGATACATTAAAAATGTAAAATCATGATGAGTAAATCCTTTCACCATACATAACCGATACAGTCCACGTTGTCTCACACTTTCACATTAAAACATAAAGAAGACACTCAAATGCTGTATATGCACAAGATAACACACCCAAAAAATAAATTAAAATTCTCTCTGGTTCGTTCTACACTCAGCTAACACTCGTCCTTTGAGATTCAGACAGGGGTGAAAAAGCATGTCAATATTAACTGACTCGAAACACAAACAAACACAGCAACAATACATAAATACAAACAAAACACACACACACACACACACACACACACACACACACACACACACACACACACAGGAACCCAAAAAAAGAACACATATCAGGCCTGGGAATGAGTAAAAGTGGTTTGGGCGTACTGACGGGAAAATGTTGCGTTTTAAGCATTTTTAAGGGCACACAGAGGCTCTTTTCTTGCACAATTAAAAAAGGACTTCGTCGTATTTACAACGAAAGGCGTATCATTCCCAGGCCTGACATATATATCATATAAAATCAAACATGAACTGTGAAATGGCATTGCATAAGTACGCAAATGATATGCCATAAAAATATGAAAAGTCAAATGAAATTGGCACCGGTCATGTAAATTATGCCAGCAAACAAATGATAAAAATTAAATTTCATTGGAGCTATATTTGATGTGCAGTATAACATGCAAATGCTGCACTTAATGACGGGCGCAGTGGCATGGTGGTAAGACGTCGGCCTCCTAATCGGGAGGTCATGAGTTCGAATCCCTGGTGGGTTAAAAGTGGAGATTTTTCCGATCTCCCAGGTCAACTTATGTGCAGACCTGCTAGTGACTTAACCCCCTTCGTGTGTACACGCAAGCACAAGACCAAGTGCGCACGGAAATGATCCTGTAATCCATGTCAGAGTTCGGTGGGTTATGGAAACATGAAAATACCCAGCATGCCTACTCAACGAAAGTCGAGTGAAGCTGACTATGCTCTCAGAGTATAGAGTGGGGAACCCAAATGGGCAAACGAGCTCACACGTAACCAGACAATTCTCGAACGCTGAAGAAGAAGACTGCACTTAATGCATATTCTTCTGTACTGAAGAAAACACTCCAGTGTAGTGAGCTTAAAGTGTTTCAAGGAAAAGTTGTTTTTTTTTAAACGGTAAAAAAAAAAAAGAAGAAGAGCCACACAAAAACCTAGAAGAAAAAGATGTTCTCTTCATTACTACCCACAACACCTGCATCAAAACAGAATGAATACCACAAGCACAATATTTCACAATACATTTCAAGAATTCTTTTTACACTTACCAAAAACTAAAACCAGAGGAGTGTAAATTGGAAAGGAGAATACATTTTTCCAAGTGGAAACAAAATCACAATGTAAAACAATGTAACAGAGTAAACTTTTAGTTTAGTTCTAAAATCATACCCAAGTTTAAAACACAATGTACTGATTGAAAATATTTAGGCGGCTGGCTGAAACTACACAAGAGTGCATGTTAGCATGTGTTCTATCGTAAAACATAAAAAGGAATTCCAAAAATAATGGATTGATTCATAAATGTTATTTGAATGTTTTTAACAAAATATGAAATTACATTTGACACAGATCTTGACAGTCATTGTTCACCTCCACTGCTAGCATAGTCACAGAGAACAATGACTGTCTCGGTCAATGTAACATATATATGTCATATTTTGGTCAAAAATACAAATAACATATACATATTACACACACACACACACACACACACACAATTACACACACACTAACACACAAATATACATACACACACACACACACCTCTCTGAGCATAACCTAAACGCATATCAAGCAATCCTTAAAATAAAGTTTAACCTTGCAGCAGCATGTCATATATTGACAGAGTGTTGCTTTATGTGACTACCTTCAGTACAAGTTGCCCCTTTCAGTACAGTCGAACCTGTCTAAAGAGACCACCCAAGGGACTGAGAAAAAGTGGTCTCTTCTGACAGGTGGTCTTTTTAGACAGGTGGTCTCTTTTGACAGGTGGTCTTTTTAGACAGGTGGTCTCTTTTGACAGGTGGTCTTTTTAGACAGGTTCGGCATTTGGCAAACTCCCATCTTCCCAGAAACACTTGAACGTTGCTCTCGTCACAGACGAGCGATTGCAATTAGCGGTCTAGAAGCCCAGGGCCTTACGTGTGGCCGGGATGTTTGGAAAAGGGTGGGTGACTGTCAAGCCTCAATGAGATCAGGTCAGACCATACAACTGTCATGGACCATACTTGACCTCATGTTCTGCCCTGTAATGTCAAGTGGGTTTGTTTTGGAAAAGACGTCGGGTGGTCTCCCACGACAGGTCGAAACCGTGTTTTGGGACCGAAATTGGGTGGTCTTTGGTCTCGACAGGCAGGTAGTCTCTTTACACAGGTCATTTATATAGTAAAAACCCTTGGGGATACTTTGGGGTGGTCTCCTTGGACAGGTGGTCTCCTTAGACAGGTGGTCTTAGACAGGTGGTCTCCTTAGACAGGTGGTCTTAAGGGCAGGTTTGACTATCTAATTCAGGAATTTATAGTTCCACATGCTCACATTAGAAATGAGCAATCTTCTTCTTCAGCGTGCGATGTTTAGAAATGAGCAAAGGTCTTAACACACAATGACATAAAATAACTTATTTCACTGGTGATAAACCTATGTAAATGCATCAGATGCAAAACCAGTGTTTGTAACTAAATGAACACTGTACACTGATTTGAACACATATTGAAAGCAAACAAGACAGCTTAGTTGCTCATATGATTTACAACCCAGTCTTGCAGCTGGACATAATACTACACAAGCTAGACTTTCAATTATTGCAACCAGATTAAGTACAACGTGATCGCTCTGTCTTTGGCTGCAATTAAAAAGATAGCATGAACCCGTAAATCTGATCAGTTGACTAGATTAAGATTGTTCCACTTCTTCTTAAATTGCCATCAGTCAAACAAAAATGAGTTAATGCCCTTGGGTGACAGACAAAAAAAGTGCATCTCTCCTAACTTAATTGTGTGAACATTTACTTGGCACCTCTACTTTCCCTGTAATAACAGATAAGGTGTTCAAATCTTTAAAAAAAAATAAAAAAATTAAAATTGTTATTTTGTAATGTTCTAAGCAAAACCAAATCTTCCACGACACTCTGCCAAATATCCAACCACAGTCCATCCTTGATCATACATGTTGAATTTTTCCACAGAGTTCAAGTACTTTTTCCCATCATGCCCTCCTGCAGCATACACAGCGCCCCCTATGACGGCAAGGCCAAGGCCACGACGAGGACTGGTCAGTGGCTGCAATACTGTCCACTGGTCACTGCTGGGGTTGTACATTTCCACACTGGACAAACTGGAGGACAAAGAAATTCAATGAAACACAAAATGAAGATGCGAAACTGCTCAGATCATTTTTGAAGCAACGATTTGTCCTTTGTCACAGATAAGGATATAAACAGTCAAAACATTTACACAACTATCCCACAATTGACTGCACACATACCTTTACTGTTGCCAGCCACATGCACATACAATGTATGCAGTTTGTATCTCCCGCTTAAATGCAATTAACATTTTCCCGTGATCACGTTCTGGGGCTAAAGGCTGCGTGCAGCATGCCAAAATGAAATCAAATTCCATGTTTTAAAATTTTCTGATGTAATCAAACACATACATGTATTGTCTTGACGTAAACTACCCGAAATAGTCTCTAACCTCTCATCGAGACTAATAGACTTCTATTTAGGCTTTCCATTGATGTAATTAGTTCACTTGAGGGGCCTGATCGAGTATTTCTGCCTTATTTAGTTGAGCATTTTCCGCCTAAAGCTGTAATGCCGATACAATTATAAAAAATAATATCGTAAAAAAGTTGCAGTTATCAACTCCTGGCAAGAAATCCATTAACTCATTGACTCCCAGGTACGGATATATCCGTACCCACTCATATGGCTCTATCTGACCTGGTACGGACATATCCACTCAGACTGTTAGCTTCAGTCGCTTCCTGTAACGTCGATCTAACGCCTGCATTCCAGCGTGTTGATACACAGTTCCTACACAGTTACTTCAATTCTGAGTGATCTGGTGCAGCACAGCTGGTCTCGGCTAAAAAAAACTTGGTCAACAAAGGTGGGGTAGAAAGTGTTAATAGATGCCTGAGACATGACTGAAAGCTCAAGGGGGTCTGTGCACCTGGATGTGAGAAGTCAGGTAACCTTCAGACCCTCCATATAAAACATACCTCTTCGCTCGGACCTGATTTTTTCAGACCTTCTCTTCAACATGTCAAAGACTCGATCCCTCTCTCTGAATTTCTTTCACATTTGTTTAAGTTGCTAAATTAAAGGTACCGTCTGAACTACTGAATATTAACCTTAAAGATCAACTTAACTTGCACTAACACAGCCAATCATTCTGCACAAGTCAAGTCTACATACACAGACAAGTCTGCAAATCCGTCGCGATATAACCTTGAATGGTTGAAAACGACGTTAAACACCAAATAAAGAAAGCAAGTCTGCAAAATAATTAGCTATCAACTTTTCTGTTTCCAAATCTACTCCTGAAAATCGTCTAAGCTTCGCAAAAATAACTAAACTTCTATTAACTACTTATGGTTAATGCAAACCACCCCCCCCCCCCACTCACAGAGAAAAAATAATGTATTTTTAAATGACAACATAACTTTAAACTGATACAATGGAACCCCCTTTCCTCCAAAAATCTGAGAAAATTAGGTCTCAAAAAGGAGGGAGTCTTAAAATGCGGGTAAATTCACAGAGGTTATCAACAAAAAGTCTGAGAAAACAGGGTCTTAAAAGGGAGGAAGTCTTAAACTCGGGGTCTTAAAAGGGAGTTCCACTGTAACATGACTCACCACTGTGCCCCGCTGCTTCCCCCGGCAACAAGGATCTTGTCATCCAAGACGGCTGCCCCACACATCGACCTGGAATCATGCATGCTGGCTATAGGCAGCCACTCCGCTAGCTGCACGGCAAAGACACACATGTCAGGCAACAACAATCTTGTCATCCAGGATGGAGCTCACACATGTATACGACCTGGAATCATGCATGCTGGCAATAGGCAGCCACTCAACTAGCTGCACGACAAAGACACACATGTCAGGCAATAATGCTAGTACTGTAGGTGGTACAGTGGTACAGTGATACAGTGATACAGTGGTACAGTGATACAGTGGTACAGTGATACAGTGGTACAGTGGTACAGTGATACAGTGATACAGTGATACAGTGGTACAGTGGTACAGTGGTACAGTGATACAGTGGTACAGTGGTACATTGGTACAGTGGTACAGTGGTACAGTGGTACAGTGGTACAGTGGTACATTGGTACATTGGTACAATGGTTCAGTGGTACGGTGGTACATTGGTACAGTGGTACATTGGTACATTGGTTCAGTGGTACGGTGGTTTGTTTTTAATCCAAACATATCTTATCTATATGTTTTTGGAATCAGGGACCAACAAGGAATAAGATGACATTGTTTAATAAAAAAATAATCTTAATGACAAGTTTCCGATTTTTAATGACCAAACTCATTCATTAGTTTTTAAGCCACCAAGCTGAAATGCAATACCAAAGTCCGGCCTTCGTCGAAGATTGCTTTGCCAAAATGTCAATCAATTTAATTGAAAAATGAGTGAGTGACAGTGCCGCCTCAACTTTTACAAAAAGCCGGATATGACGTCATCAAAGGTATTTATCGAAAAAATGAAAAAAAACGTCCGTGCATATCATTCACAGGAACTCTCATGTCAAATTTCATAAAGATCGGTCCAGTAGTTTAGTCTGAATCGCTCTACACACACACACGCACAGACAGACAGACAGACAGACAGACAGATACACACACAGATACACATACACACACACACACACACACACACGCACAGACAGACAGACAGACACACACAGACACACATACACCACGACCCTCGTCTCGATTCCCCCTCTATGTTAAAACATTTAGTCAAAACTTGACTAAATGTAAAAATGGAGGGAGTCTTCAATTGGGGGGTCTTAAAAGGGGGTTCCACTGTACAATTGAACCTGCCTATAAAGACCACTTAATGATACACGATAGCGATACATGCACAGTCTGGCGGTGACCTTACGATAGATTTTCTACTGCTAATATTTTTAAGTCACCGAGACAAACTTCGGTCTCTAAATTCAATGTTATTTCCTTGGGCGACACAGAATGTGTCCGTGAATGACGCCATTATTCATGTTATAACATCATTTCAAACTTTGACGTCAGAGATTTCACTTCTAAAGAGATGGTCAAAAAGAGACGTCTTGGTTCCTCATTATCAATTTATCATGTCTTTAAGGGACCGACCGCGGTTGTTTTTGACAGAGGGCCGCTATGGTAACTTGAATTATACAGAAGAAAAACTCATATGGGATGATTTGGGATGGTTGTATAGACAGGTGGATGCTACTGAGAGGTGGTTAAGACAGGTTTGACTGTACAAATGTACTTGCAATCTGAGGCGCCTCTGATGACAGGGCACCTCCCAATAAAGGGCATCTTCTGTTGGACCTTTATCGATTACCGTTACTTAGGTAAACCTGTCATGACAGGCTATCTACAAGGTAGGAACGCATTGGGGTGGTCCAGAGGGTGTCCTTTCATCACAGGCACATGGACCACAGTATCGAAAGAGCAGAGAGGGTGAAAATGAAAGAAAAGGATAGAGAAACGAAAAAATTCAGACACAGAGTGAAGAGGATTGAATGGGCTGAGGGAAAAACCAATTGAAATGGAAAAGTAAGGAAAACAAAAAGAAATCACGAACGAGCGAGCAAGAGAGAGAGAGAGAGAGAGAGAGAGAGAGAGAGAGAGAGAGAACGAGAGAGAGCGACCGAGAGAGAGAGATAGAGAGAGCGAGAGAGGAAAGTGGGGGAAACACAGCATGCACCAAGGGAGACAACCAAACCAGAATTGTTGAAACCTGTGTAAAAATCACACAATAACTCTCTCCCCTGCCCAAACACAGCAAGGAAGAAAAACTTACATCCTTTTACCACAGCAGATGAGTCACAGATGCCCTATTAACCAGTATCACTGTATGCCCTCCATTCAAACAACTGATCTCTTTCTGAGTGATACCAAATCACTTTGTCACATACACATGCATACACATGCACACACACACACACACACACACACACACACACACACACCACAAACCACACACACCACAAACCACACACACCACAAATCACACACACACCACAAATCACACACACACACACACACACACACACCACAAACCACACACACCACAAATCACACACACACCACAAACCACACACACACACACACACACACACACACACACCACAAATCACAAACACACCACAAATCACACACACACACACCACAAATCACACACACACCACAAATCACAAATCACACACACACCACAAATCACACATGCACACACACACCACAAATCACACACGCACACACACACCACAATCACAAACACACACACACACACACCACAATCAAATCACACACACACACACCACAAATCACACATGCACACACACACACACACACCACAAATCACACACGCACACACACACACCACAATCACAAACACACACACACACCACAATCACAAACACACACACAAACACACACACCAAAAACAAACAAGTCGCGTAAGGCGAAAATACAATATTTAGTCAAGTAGCTGTCGAACTCACAGAATGAAACTGAACGCAATGCCATTTTTCAGCAAGACCGTGTACTCGTAGCATCGTCAGTCCACCGCTCATGGCAAAGGCAGTGAAATTGACAAGAAGAGCGGGGTAGTAGTTGCGCTAAGAAGGATAGCACGCTTTTCTGTACCTCTCTTTGTTTTAACTTTCTGAGCGTGTTTTTAATCCAAACATATCATATCTATATGTTTTTGGAATCAGGAACCGACAAGGAATAAGATGAAAGTGTTTTTAAATTGATTTGAAAAATTTAATTTTGATCATAATTTTTATATTTTTAATTTTCAGAGCTTGTTTTTAATCCAAATATAACATATTTATATGTTTTTGGAATCAGCAAATGATGGAGAATAAGATAAACGTAAATTTGGATCGTTTTATAAATTTTTATTTTTGTTTACAATTTTCAGATTTTTAATGACCAAAGTCATTAATTAATTTTTAAGCCACCAAGCTGAAATGCAATACCGAAGTCCGGGCTTCGTCGAAGATTACTTGACCAAAATTTCAACCAATTTGGTTGAAAAATGAGGGCGTGACAGTGCCGCCTCAACTTTCACGAAAAGCCGGATATGACGTCATCAAAGACATTTATCAAAAAAATGAAAAAAACGTTCGGGGATTTCATACCCAGGAACTCTCATGTCAAATTTCATAAAGATCGGTCCAGTAGTTTAGTCTGAATCGCTCTACACACACACACACACACACACAGACACACAGACACACACACACACACACACACACGCACATACACCACGGCCCTCGTTTCGATTCCCCCTCGATGTTAAAATATTTAGTCAAAACTTGACTAAATACAAAAAGATGTCTGCATGCATACAATGCAGTGGAACCCCCATTTTAAGACCACCACAAATCTGAGAAAATCAGGTCTCACAAAGGAGGGAGTCTTAAAATGGGGGTCATTTTACAGAGGTTATGAACAGAAAGTCTGAGAAAACAAGGTCTTAAAAAGGAGGGAGTCTTAAATTTAAGGGGCTCTCCTCAGTGTCCGAACACCCCCGTGTGCATGCATGCGCACGATAAAGATCCCAGGGTCACAGCGAAAGTCTCAGGCCTTGGAAACAAGAATACATGCATGCAAAAATATTAAGCCCCTGTGTCCGATCGGCCAACAGCCCACAAAGTAACCATTACAGCACTGACCCAAGATGGCCCAGCCTGGTCCCTAGCCCACTTCAGGTCTCCTCTAGCGGACGGCTGTCTGCAACCCTTGCATTTTTATTTTCCTTTTTTATACAAAGCCGGGTTTTTCCATCTCACATGCCCCTAATGGCTTTGCCGTGAGGACGTAAAGCTTACATTTCTCTCTTCATTTTTTATTAAGGGGCCTTAAAAGGGGTTCCTCTCCATCAATTACTGAGAACATCTGTGTCGCAACTCTCACCCTGCTGTCCAGCTTCTCCGCTGACCGCAGATCCATCTCTCCGTCATAGCCACCCAGTACATACAGACGATTCTTTAAACACACAGAGGATGCCATACTGCGAGGTGTCTGAAGTTCTGAAACAAAGGTTAGAGTGCAACAGTTCCTGTGAATACATCTGACATGGGAATGTTTGAAAACTTGAGAGAAAAAAAGTACTTATTAATATCAAGCGTAAGCATTCAGGGCTTTGAAAAAAAAGAAGCGATAGTAGACTATCTTGAAGAAGAAAAAATATGATGGTGATATCAAATTCTTTTTGGTGACTGAACAAATGTTCACCATGTTATCGGAGAATGCAAAGGCAGTTGATTTTCTTCAAATGCCAAGTTGGCTGCTGTCTTCCGTCTTCGACGGTTGTTGTTCTTGCCTCCCCAAGAATAGCTGCCCTACTGGGCTGACGTGTCCACTCTTCCCGGCTAGTTCTTCGTAGCTGACCTGAGAGTAAAAGTTCCAAGCTGCATGAGAGAGGAATCAAGATGCCAGAGACACTCACCTGCTGTTTGGTTCCAACAGTCAGTGTCTGAATCGTACATTTCTGCTGAGGACAGCGCCCTTTGACCATCGTGCCCTCCCACAGCAAACACTTGTCCTTCAAGAACAGCAGCTGCCACGCTCGTCCTCGGCCGACAAAGTGAAGCCCTGGTCTTCCAAACACCCGTCTCAATGTCAAAAACCTGAAACATGTAAATATATCTTTCTTAGTCTTACCTTGCTCAGTGTCAAAACCCTGAAACATGTTAATATTTTTGTCTTAGTCTTATCCTTCTCAGTGTCATAAGTGTGAAGTAATGAACGCCTCAATAAAACAAAAGAAGAATGCATGAGTCAATGTTCTCAATATTCAAAATGCTTCCAGTGCTAGTGTGCCTCATTTTCAAATTTCTCCAGATAGATTTGTCAGGATGAACAGTTTGGACCACAAAAATCATCATGACTGGCATATTATGAAAGAAGAAGACAACCAACAATGAAAAAAGCACACATAAATCCAACCTAAAAATCCTTGCCCCAAGGCTGCCCCATAAATATGTTTAACAATGTTTCATCTGTGGCTTCGATAGCTATTTCTTTTGACATTCAAAGTATGCAACTGAGGGATACACTATACTGTAAAACGTGTAATCAATGCATACTCTGACATCTTTATGCATGACTTATCATAGAAATGTGTTTGAAAAACATGTTTAAAACAGCGTTAAGCAGGCTTGAATGGGGTTTGTGGATGACTGAGCAGACTAAAGAAATGTCAAGATGGCGAGTTAAACATCAAGTTAATTCAACACTTCAGTCAGCTGGTAAAACCATCTACTTGTAACATAGTGCCCAAAGCACAACAATCACATTTGGAGGCAAAGCCATTCAAACAGGATTGAGAGTTTAGAGCTCATTTCTTAGCCCTACAAAAACTGCTGTGGGTACGCAAAGGTTCCCAAGAGCATACAAGGAGACCCTTAAAGGCATATGTACTTGATGACTATACACGCTAATTGCTTTACCAACAGCTGGAGACATGCTAAATTAAGTTCCCTGCAAAATATTGTGGTCTAGGACCCCTTAAATGTTGAGATATTTGAATTTTTATTTTGATCTAGATGGTCCTATTTATAGATTTGGCAACACATGTAACGTTTATGCAAGGGAAATAACTCCGCGTCTTTGTTGACATCCTCACTTTTTCAGAGGCTAGAACAAGCTGTAATGCATGTATATGGTCCGCGCATTGCGACATATCGTCATTATATGGCCTTATGATGCATTTGACATCGATTGTGGGCAAACTACACATCGTAAACACGGGAGCGCGTTAGTATGCCTTTAAGTGTCTTGTGCAACCTTGAAAAAAATAATTTCCCTGACCATTTTAACCTCCCAGTTACCTCGACAGTGCTGACAGCTGCACCTTTGTCAGACCCTCCCACAGCGAATATCATGTTGTCCACTATTAGAATGCCCAGGCTGCGACGGGCAGTTGGCATGGCAGACAACTCTGTGCTCTTGTTGCTGACAGGGTTGTATCCCTCCACCATAGTTATCAGTTCTCGGTTCGTTGTCTCACCACCTGCAGCAAATAAATGAACACAACAGTCAACAGAGTATTGATGCAGTGAAGAAAAAACCTGGATAAGACAACAACAAACAAATAGACAAAAGCGAAAAAAGCTCCCAATCCAAGCCTCATGCATACAAACACCATTATTCTTGTTGGTGTTCTCATCAAGTGTATAAAGATAAAACCACTTTGTAAGAGCGGATTTCAGAAACTAACTCGTTCAAGGAAAGTCAACACTATACAAGTATTAGAAAAAAGGGAACAAAACCATCACGCAAGGAACTCCTCAATCAATCAATATGAGGCTTATATCGCGCGTATTCCGTGGGTACAGTTCTAAGCACAGGGATTTTTTTATTTTTTTTATTTTTTTTATGCAATTTTATATTGCGCACATATTTAAGGCGCAGGGATTTATGCCGTGTGAGATGGACTTTTTTTTACACAATACGTCACGCATTCACATCGGCCAGCAGATCACAGCCATTACGGCGCATATTCTACTTTTCACGGCCTATCATTCCAAGTCACACGGGTATTTTGGTGGACATTTTTATCTATGCCTATACAATTTTGCCAGGAAAGACCCTTTTGTCAATCGTGAGATCTTTAACGTGCACACCCCAATGTAGTGTACTCCTGAGGGTATAAACCAAAACATGAAACCATCAAACTCACACATTATGCAAATAAAGTCCACGAATCTGGTGCCTTGTACTTCCTCATATTTTATACCAATTCAATGCCCCATCTGGCTTTTTGACCAATCAGTACGGATTCTAGGTGACCCTCTAAATGTTATAACGTTCAGGCAGGGACCCTTTTTGTTTATCACGCTAAAAATTAACAAGACAAAGTAAAAATTTAAATCCACAATGATTTACTCTTCAGAATGACACTTCAAATGCTGTCAGATAATACTTTCTTTATCTAAAAAATACCGAAGCGAGTTTTGTCGGTGGGTGCTTTACGGAACAGCAATTTGCACCGCCCATCTTCTGAGTGTGCAATGCCGACCCGCTCACTTGAAATCTAAATTATCAAAGTTCGGAAAAATCAAGTGAAATTGCGTCACTCGCTTTACATCAAATGCATCTTCACGTCATTTCCCATCCGTCTGGAGTTGGTTCTAAATCTGTCGCTCTCTGTTCAACAAGAAAAAGCGAAGCAACCGAAACGCATGTTCAACATGGCCGGTTTATCTTGTGAGATTGTTGTGTGTCAAACGCATTTGACCTGTGAATATTCATCACGTCAGGTGTGTTACTCTGATTGGCTGACCCAGGTCACGAGAATTCTTTGACTGACAGGCATAATCAGGTAGGAGCGCTCAAGTTCCCATTGCGGCTGTTCTGTGTAATTCGTGGGGTCGCTTCGAAATTTCTTTTGGTCGAATTAAACGGTAATAAAACCGTTATTTTTAATATGCTGACTCTTAGCAAATGATAAAGGCTCATGCTTGATATCTTTTTTCTCGACATGTCTGTTATCATTTGGTAACAGTCAGCATATTAGAAATAACTCATAGTAAAGCAGCACTCACCCACTGCATACAAGAAGTCAGTGGCCCCATAGCCAATCCGGGGCTGAGCAAGCAGCACTGCCTCATTGAAGGCAAAGTTGTTCAGATCTGGATGGTAGCTGCTGGCTTGGAATGCACGCGCTTGCTGTTCATCAAGTATAAAGAACAAGATTATAAACATTCCATCTTAAGTTACTAAACTGTCTGTCTGTATACATGTACATACAGGTACAAAATACTTTTCAAATAATTTTGAGACTCGCTTACTTGCATCGTTCATGCAAGCAAGCAATACAACTCTAAGAATACTGAACAATCTGAAGTGAAATGTCTTCCTCTGTTATAAGTATGAATGATGAATAATGAAACAAGCTTAAGTTAAACTTACCCAATAAGCTGCCTGTTCGCTTTGCCAGCTTGTGATTCCTACTTTTTTTTACATTTAGTCAAGTTTTGACTAAATGTTTTAACATAGAGGGGGAATCGAGACGAGGGTCGTGGTGTATGTGTGTGTGTGTGTCTGTCTGTGCGTGTGTGTGTGTAGAGCGATCTTTATGAAATTTGACATGAGAGTTCCTGGGAATGATAAACCCGAATGTTTTTTTCTTTTTTTCGATAAATACCTTTGATGACGTCATATCTGGCTTTTTGTATAAGTTGAGGCGGCACTGTCACACCCTCATTTTTCAATCAAATTGATTGAAATTTTGACCAAGCAATCTTCGACGAAGGCCGGACTTAGGTATTGCATTTCAGCTTGGTGGCTTAAAAATTAATTAATGACTTTGGTCATTAAAAATCTGAAAATTGTAAAAAAAAAAAGTTTTTATAAAACGATCCAAATTTACGTTCATCTTATTCTTCATCATTTTCTGATTCCAAAAACATATAAATATGTTATATTTGGATTAAAAACAAGCTCTGAAAATGAAAAATATAAAAATTATGATCAAAATTAAATTTTCGAAATCAACTTAAAAACACTTTCATCTTATTCCTTGTCGGTTCCTGATTCCAAAAACATATAGATATGATATGTTTGGATTAAAAAAACGCTCAGAAAGTTAAAACGAAGAGAGGTACAGAAAAGCGTGCTATCCTTCTCAGCGCAACTACTACCCCGCTCTTCTTGTCAATTTCACTGCCTTTGCCACGAGCGGTGGACTGACGATGCTACGAGTATACGGTCTTGCTAAAAAATTGCATTGCGTTCAGTTTCATTCTGTGAGTTTGACAGCTTGACTAAATGTTGTATTTTCGCCTTACGCGACTTGTTTATAGATTCCAATGGAAATCCAAATGGAATACTTCAAATAAAGTTCCATCATATCTGACAAATACAACCAAAATCACAAACCTGTAAATATTGCCGACACTGATCGTTGTTGGTGAACAATTTGTGATTTCTGACTTTGCCCATCAAAAATTCCCAGCGGACGAGAGGCAGACGCACTTTCTCCATTATCTTCACCATGTCCTCTGCTCGCTCCTCAGCAGCGTATTCCAACCAGCCAATCACTGCCGTGTACACTTCCTCTTCTGTTCGAACCTGTCAACATCTGGATGTGTACACTCAGACACAGTTCTGTACCTAGATATTTACAGGATCAATCTAAAAATACCCCTTCAATTAATCTTTCACTTTCTTTCTCTCATACCAATGCTCACACTCCACCCCATTTTCTAGGGTATTTCTCATAGCTTACATCAAAGAAAATCCATTGCCTGAATTGCTGACTGTATCGCAATCGTTGATTGCTTGCATAGTTGAATAGGAGCTAAGCAAAGATGTCAAGTACAATGTGCAATTGGAAGATAAATAAGAATCTTCAAAACGATATTATAAAAGTAGAAATTAGCGCCATCTTCACAATAATACACAGCTTCACAATATTACACAGCTTCACAATATTACACAGCTTCACAATATTACACAGCTTCACAATATTACACAGCTTCACAATATTACACAGCTTCACAATATTACACAGCTCCACTTACCTTCAAGGCATCTCGAGCCACAAGATTTATCACCTGATTTGCAGACAACTTCAGGAATTCTTCGTTTTGGGAAACTTTACTGAAATTGTCTTCGCAAAAACTGTCCGCTTTGGTTTGAAGATCATAACAGCCAAAAGACTGTGCTAGCTCGCGAATACCTAAACAGTTTGATGGGTTCAAACGCTCTGCAAGAAACTGCGTACACAAGTGTTCTAGGGACTCAATCTGCATCACAGACGCGACATGAAGAATGTTCTGCACATTGTCCTCATTAAGGGGTATGTCTGCAGTGTAGGCGTATTCGACGATCATGTAAATGACGGGATAGCTGAAACCCTGAATTGTCACAGTGGGCTGGTGGCTTTCGTTGAGCTGAGAGCAGAACATGGCACGGAAATAGGGACTGAGGGCTGCAAGCACCACCCGGTGGGCAGCTATCACCCTGTCCTGGACATGAAGGTGAATATCACACAGCAGCTCTTGCTTCCACAGGGTGTGCATCTGTGCTACCAGCCTGCTGAACAACACTTCTCCTTCTCTTTCCATCTTCACGTCAAGTGTCGGTCCAAATTAACTGTAAGAGGGATAAAAAGCATAATCAAAGAAACATGGGTGGGACTAAAATATGTAATGAATCCTGAACCTCAACCAACCCCCCCCCCCCCCCCCCCCACCCCCCCCAAAAAAAAGAGAAAAAAAAAGAAGGCCATAATCAAATCCGGATTTCCGGCATATATAATTATATTCCAGAAGAATCCCACCCATGAAGAAAGAATTTGGTATTCAAAATTTGATTTAAAAAACGTAAACTCTGGAGGAAATAAATACGTTGCAACAGGTTTTCTGTATGGCAATAGAGACAAGTCAGACAGCAAAAATGCATTGATATTTGACCAGTTATTCAGGTTTATCTTATTAAGCAAACGTTTTGAATAATGAATGCATTTATCTCATCCATGTTTGAAACGACCATGTGCAGTGCTGTTTACATTTTCTTGTTCTGGTAGTATTCTATTTTCTACCATGTAGAAGTCATTGTGTGCGTGTGTGTGCGAGTGAGTGTGCGAGTGAGTGTGCGAGCGCGTGTGAGTACTGTTGTTAGTTTAGCATTGTGTTTTTTGTTCCTTTTATTGTTACATGTTTGTCTACCATAATTCACCATTATTATTTTGACATTATTTCAAACTTGTTATATTAAAATCGTCCGCCAAATTTCATTTGCTTTTAAGAGTACGCTCATAAGCCTAGCTTGTTGTGCTCCATGTTCCTTATTTCATGTATGCGGCAATATTCCAATGAAATTTACTGAATAAACTTGTTTAAACCAACAGCTTTTTTAAAGATTTTTTTTAAAGCACACATTAAAAACAGGTACCTCCCTCAACCTGAGTTGGCATTTTCTGATGATTTAATTTTGGCCAACAGGGGCATTTAAATAAAGAAACCAATTCATAAAAAGTTCCCCTTTTGCACAGACACCAGGCTGTTGATTTTTTTTTATGTGCTAAAGTGGAGGGATCTATGGTCTGATCCAATGTAAAAACTAAGTGCCTGCATAGCCAGATCTGAGATTAGGGTGGGGGGGGGGGGGGGGGGTATGGTGAGCCTAACTGTTCACATGGGAAGGACTATGCCATAAAAACTTGTAAACAAAAGAAGAAAATAATCGGTCATCAATTCTTGCAACAATAATTAAATCAAACCCTTTCTGCTTTACAATATATATATATATACTTTCTAATTACCGTACTTTGAGAAACTTGTTTAAAAACTATCTTGCCAAACTTTCTGCATGCAATACTTAATTTATTTACTTTTTTGATACCAGGCCAATTGCATAAATATTACACCTAGGCTAGCTGAAACATTCTCTAGTGTTACATGACGCCAACAAATATACCGCCAACTGCAATGTTATACAGTGGAACCCCCCTTTTAAGACCTCCAAAAATCAGGTCTTAAATAGGAGGGGTCTTAAAACAGGGGTAAATTTACAGAGCTTATGAACAGAGTCTAAGAAAACATGGTCTTAAAAGGGAGGGGGTCTTAACCGGCGGGTCTTAAAAGGGGGTTTCCTCTGTATCCAGAATCATGCAGATGCCGGCTTGATTTGACTTTTGTCCTCCTAATAGATCGTGCAGTTCACTAGATTGAGGTCTGCATGACATTGACATGTAACAGATGCACTTTAAGTGGGACTGGGAGTTTCAACCTGTGAAGTGCAGGATGAACGCAGAAGAAGAAAAAGAAGAAGATGTAAGTCCAATTTTTGTAACATAACTCTAAACTGTATTTCTGTTTTTCCCAGTTAATGTTTAAATGCACTTCTGTTAGGCCATGAATGCAGATCTTTCTTAGGTTCTAGACAGTCAACTGAATGAGCAAGAGCCTGGTTCTGCACGCTTCTTTTTCTTCTTCCGCCACGACCGTCAAGTCATGGTGCTAATGCGTAGCCGAGACCAAAAATCAATTTAGAAAATCAACACACACTGAAGTTTAAATATTACTTATCATTAACTCTATCCCGTAAAACTACTTTGTCAACCCGTCTAATTTTGTTGAGGCTATACTTTAGTCACCACCACGCATATTTCATGCACAAGTCGTACACACTATAGATCATCGGATTAAACGCTTTAACTTGAAGTGTACAGCTACAACAAGTACAAGTTATCATCTTTAATTCTTATGCAACATGCTGCCAGCTTGTAACCCTTTCATTTTCGTTGCCAGGCACATTTACAGGTGTGTAAAGACTAAGAGTATTATAAGCCTCGTTGCCGTCAGCAGGCCTACCTCTCCCTTGTGCGTCCCCTCCTGGAGTATGGGGCGGTTGTCTGGGACCCCTACCTGAAGAAAGACATTGACTGCATCGAACGCGTACAACGCAAAGCCTCGAGGTTTATCACAGGCGACTTCAGGTCATCGACCCCCGGCAGCGTCAACAGACTCCTAGAGAAAACTGGACTCCAACCTCTGCAACAGCGACGTCAACAACTCCGTCTGACGTTCTTCTATAGGGTGGTTGAGGGGCTGGTACCGGCACTACCATCACACCAGTTCTTAACTGAACAGAAGCAGGGCCGTAAAATCAGGCCAGTAAGACACTCTGACCATCACACATCCAACATCGTCTCACAGTATTCAAGAAACAATTCTAGACCCTATTCAGTGCCCCAAGGTCGCACTGATCAGTTTAGGAACTCCTTTTTTGTGAAGATGGCACAAGACTGGAATCTACTTGAGGACAATATTGTAACCTCCAAAAGCATTGGCATTTAAAGCCAAGCTAGCAGCCGTTCACCACCATTAGGCTGCCGCACTCTCCCCCGCTGCATTTATGCCAGTCTTCTGGTACCCAGCAGCGTAACCATCAAGATCAAGAGCTTCATTATTATGGTTGTGGCTTGTAATATGAGAGAAAAACCCTACTTAGGTAAAACAAAAACAAATCTAGGCCGTAGCAACCTCCCTCGGTCCGGTCATTGCATGCGATCCGCCATTTTGAACAAGTCACATGACAGGGATAGGCCGAATGAAATGTTGGAGACCCCAAATGCCGGGATATTGACGTGGCATGTGCAACGAAGTAATCGCCACGTCCGCCATTTTGTTTGGATTGTCAAGCGAAGTAAGTTCTTATTTCGTATTTAGGGTATATTTTCAGTAGTGTGGACCTTATTCGAGGAGCGGACACAGTGTACAGCCACCATAGCACATAACCAGCATTGTAAGTTGGCAGTAAAAAGAGGATTTGTTGATCAAACAGTTGAAAGAGCTCCTTTGCTCATAGTTGATAAAATGAAACTGGGAATCAGGCAGAAGCTAGTCAAAGTAGAGTTGGTCGCACGTGGTCTGTAGTTATCGCAGAAAATATAATGAAATATGGAAGTATGATCAGCGATGATAAAGCTGTGTGTCATGTTTAGTGGCACACAGGTTTTGTTAGAGGTTTCTGGGCTTATGTCGTCTGCACATTGACTGGCGATCGTGTCAGACTGTCAATGTGTCACGCCCAGTTTCGGAACAAAGTATGTAGCATTCTGGATTCGCTTCCAAGTATATGATGCAGAATCACTCGGCTTTTAGTATTATCAATGTCTTTTTGACGAACAGCATGTATATATGAGTGTAGTTTATTGTTACCCACAAATTAGATGTTTATTTTGTATAATTCATGACAGTATGATTATACCCGATAATACCGGCGTCTTACCCGGATATTGGGGGTACTTATTTTGTCAGAAAACTCCATCTAAAATAACTAAATCTATCTTCAAAGTGACGTTTTGCACATGCCTGTGAGAATTCATTGCTGATTCATGCTACATTCACCCTTATTTTTGTGTTAAGAGCCGAATTTTCAACAAATTTCAATGCTAAGGAGGTAACTCTTGTTATCAACAAAGCACACAAGTATTGTTGACGACATACACATGGATACGTATAAGCTCGCGTACAAAAATGGATAACTTTCAATTTCATCAGTCATAAAATAAAATATTCTCTCTTTTTTGTCGAAAACCCATGTTCAAATCATAAATGAAATTGAAAACAACAATGACGCTCACATCGTTTGTTTTCATTTTTTTCTTAAGGCAAAAGATATACGCACTCTGAGTGTATACAGGATTGATGAGTCTGTATACACTCTGGCAATGAAAAGCTCTGTTACAAATCTGTAGCCAATGAAATGCCTCCTAACAAGTCGTTAGGAAGTAGCCAATGAAAAATCAGTCTGACGTATGGACTTTCGGAGTGTCCAGGGTTGGCAAATAATGTACATTCACATAGTAATTAGTATACAACCGTTTCTAGGTCGATACACACTCCAAGTGTGTTCCAAACTCCCACAATAAACTGCCATGAAGCATCGGTTTCGTGTGTGTGTTTGTTTTTGTCTGTGTTTGTTCCCAGCGTACTTTGATACCATGAATCGAAGGTGAAGCGTACCTTTGCAAAATGGCGTCGAATGACGCTCCGAGTGTTGATTCGGTTCAGTGTTGAAAAATGTCATTACGTTACAGCAAAGGCCATGCAGCATCAGATTGTTGTTGTTTCTTTGTACTCTTATAATCAACTGCTCTGCGTTCCTATTGCAAAGTGCTGTCGAATGCGGAATGGCAAATTCGCTTCGCGACTGCAAGTTTAAGCTGGAGTGTAGACAAGATCCTGACCCCTGTATACACTCCGAGTGCGTATAGCCAGTGCGTTTTCTCAATTAATTCTGCTCCTAGTCCTACGTAAATCCTCACACCAACACGAAAACAAAGCCATGAACGATGAAAGTTGCAGATTTAATGTTATGATTTCAATCAAATATGTCAATAAAACATGATCTAACTAAGGACGGATTTGTCTTATTTATAATGAAGTTTTCAAAGAAAAGTAGTACCGGACATTGGTCGCCATTCACATAATTTCTTGTGCCTGATTCCCACAACATAAAATTACCTGTTTCATATGATACTGGTTTTTGACTCACATGCGAAGTGAGTCTATGCACATGCGAAGTGAGTCTATGTACTCACCCGAGTCGTCCGTCCGTCCGTCCGTCCGTCCGTCCGTCCGTCCGTCCGTCCGTCCGTCCGTCCGTCCGTCCGTCCGGAAAACTTTAACGTTGGATATTTCTTGGACACTATTCAGTCTATCAGTACCAAATTTGGCAAGATGGTGTATGATGACAAGGCCCCAAAAAACATACATAGCATCTTGACCTTGCTTCAAGGTCAAGGTCGCAGGGGCCATAAATGTTGCCTAAAAAACAGCTATTTTTCCCATTTTTCCCATTTTCTCTGAAGTTTTTGAGATTCAATACCTCACCTATATATGATATATAGGGCAAAGTAAGCCCCATCTTTTGATACCAGTTTGGTTTACCTTGCTTCAAGGTCAAGGTCACAGGAGCTCTTCAAAGTTGGATTGTATACATATTTTGAAGTGACCTTGACCCTGAACTATGGAAGATAACTGTTTCAAACTTAAAAATTATGTGGGGCACATGTTATGCTTTCATCATGAGACACATTTGGTCACATATGATCAAGGTCAAGGTCACTTTGACCCTTATGAAATGTGACCAAAATAAGGTAGTGAACCACTAAAAGTGACCATATCTCATGGTAGAAAGAGCCAATAAGCACCATTGTACTTCCTATGTCTTGAATTAACAGCTTTGTGTTGCATGACCTTGGATGACCTTGACCTTGGGTCAAGGTCACATGTATTTTGGTAGGAAAAATGTGTAAAGCAGTTCTTAGTGTATGATGTCATTGCTAGGTTTAGTTACCCTAAAGGTCGAGGTCAAGCATGTGAGTCGTATGGGCTTTGCCCTTCTTGTTCATGCATGACTTGGAAGTAACACTTCTTTGACTGCTCTTTTAATTGATTTGCCTATAAATAAAATTAGTACATGTAATGGCAAACCCTTTCTTCGTCATCATGAATGATTACAGTATCAGTGACACAGTGGGCTGTGGGCTTTTGACAGTTCAATTGTCACAGTGACAGCATTGTATAGCAGGAGATATATATTGACCAACAAATTTACACGTCCAGCAGAATTTTATGAGATCTCAATCATGGAAACAAGAAATAATTATGATTCAATCATCCGTCAATCATTCATATGTTTAATTCTAGTATGTCTTTTAGTCTGACTAGTAGTAGTACAGTATGAGTTTTAAATTAATTTAAATTTCCAAGTTCAAGCATGTGACTTGTGTGTGAAAGTCTGTGTCGATATTGATAAATTTGATGATGATGATGACAGATGAGTATATCATATCAAAATAGCCAAAAGACAGGAGAAAAGAATGAAGATGAAATAACACTTAACAGATCATTAGAAACGTATCGATAGTTCAAGTTCAAGTAATAAACCATAGAAATAAGCATGTTGTCATTATTTATTAGCACCAACCTGTTAGCGAAGAATTTGACTTTGCAATGCTGAGTGGGCAGCCGCAGGACTTACAAATGCAATAGGCAAATTCCGAAAATAACTGTCGGGTTTGTATGGGTTGTGGAAAAGTGAATACCCTTGATTTTTACTCTGACAAACATTAGCAGGTCCAATCACTAGCAAGGGGTGTCGCTGTGTCTGAAACATGTGGACAGGAGTACGTGTGAAGAGACTTGTTAAGGGCAAAAGCAAGGGTATTCACTCTTTCTGTTTCACATTCACAACCAAAAGACAAAACAAACCTGACTGAGTTAATTTAAAAAAAATCGTCCATTGGAAAGGAAGGGACAGGAATATTGAGTATTCGCATTGTAATATTGCTACAAAGACTTTGAAAAATATATACTCGTTACCACATCACATGTGATTCCTAGTTTTGCATGCAGTAAGAACTGCCATCATCATCAGTTGTACAGTAATTTGTTGTCACTGTCACTTGTCAGAACCACATTTCAACAAAGAACGTTATTAAAGGCAGCATGTTTGTCTGCTTTCTCGTGCATCTTTTCTTTTTTGATTGCAGGTTCTACTGTACAGATTACATTTACAAGCACTTCTATTTCATACGTACCACATGTACAGTACATAAACTTCAAACTTGCAGCCAAAACAGAAGCAGTGAATGTGTATAAACAATAATGCTTTAAGTACTGTTTATAAACACAATGTATTGTCATCTTTGTCCACAAGCTCCTGTTTTCTTGTTTTACTAACATACATGTATCATAACCATGGGTGAGGATTGAATCTGGGGTTTGTCAGTGGGTAACTAGAGTGCCTGTTTCATGACTGAACATTGTCAGTTGTCAATTACAGAGGTTCGGAATCTTGACGATGGTATCAGAGGATTTCGGCTTGTCCTATGACCATTTGATGGGCTTTTGTGAACTTTGCGTCAAGCTTTCGTAATGCCATAGGTTGTTATGGCAGTTTGACTTGAGCTTTGGAGACCTTTCTTCACAGGTAATTTTTTTCACAAATTTTAAGAAAAAAATAGTTATCTCTCTACTCTTAACTTAAGTATTAAGAATATTTTTTGGCATGAAGTATCTTTGTGTGTTTGTGTCTTTGCGTAAGGGCATGATAATGATTGCTTGAACTGACAAACTTTATGGAACTGACAAATTTTGTTTTTCTTTTTTTTTCTTTGGCTGTTGCTAGTGCTAGCCCGGATGTTTTGTTCCTTGACCTTTGAGAATTTATGTGGAGTATGAAGGTAATGCTTCCCTGCAGGGCTGGCTAGGTCCACTCGTCTAAACAGTCGAAAGTTCTGTCTGGCAAATGTAGTTTTGTTAGACTGTACCGTCTTTCCCTGGAAACAGTCATTGTCAGTTAGTTACCACAGACCTGTCCAGGTTGTACATATGATGGGAACATTCTTCCACTTGGATACATACCAAAAATCAACAGCCTGGCTGAATTTTGCACATTGACATAAGTGTTAGACAAGAAATTAATTCAGAAAAGAAATACAATGTACAATCTAGACTGCACAGAAAGCAGACAGGCACTATGTTTTCAATATATGTATTCAACTTAAAGTGGATGGAATGCTGTTATCCCATACCTGTAAAAGCGTGGACAGATCTGTGGTGGTGTACATTTTTGCTTACAGGACCTTTAGTTTAATTGGTTGCCCTTTGGGAAGTTGCTTGGCAGCATGACAGTTCAAAAGACATTTTAGTTACCATTCAAGTTACGCCCTAACGGAGTAAACTGTACAGATGCCTTTCATTTACATTGGGTTTGGAAGGAAAACATTAGCACAGTCGTTTTGATAAAGGAAGGGATACAACAGTGTTGATCTTACATATGCATTTTCTGCTAATAGAGACTGCCATGGCAGCCAATTTTCCGATCAAAATTTCAAATGGCCAAATTATTTAATAATGCTTAATTTTGGTGGTCAATCTGTCAATTAATTTCACAAGTAATATTCTTTGCTTTGATAAAAGTGACTTGCACCAAAAATATGTCAACACTGCCTAGCTCTGAATTTACAACGCTTAAGAGCAAAGTTCAACATTACCGCCCTGCCATATTGGTTTGCGTTTTGAAGCCCTGGTGCATTACTTTGTGTACACCTGTAAAACTCTGGTTGCTTTCAACTTTGACATCAGCAGAAGTTGAGAATCGCTGGAGTCAGCAGCATTGATCCATACGTTTTAGTGAATTGCAGCTTGATAATGCCAGTCATGTCTCAGGTATTTCTAGTAAAAAAACAAAACAAAAACCACAAAACTAAAAGAAGTAATGTGGAAATATAAAATCAAGAGAAGTAATGACATAATTTTTGGGGGCGGAAATCTTATGGTTAGACTTTAAATTAAAAGTAACTGATCATGTGTAAAAGAATAATTTGATTTAAATCAACAATTTGCACTGCCCTGTATTTATCATACTATTTATAGCCATTGTCTACAGCATGGATTACTAACTGCATCTTTTGCTTATGTGCAAGTTTTATCATTTTCCAAAGACCTGCTTTGCTATTTTCAGTTTTTGTTCAGCCTCATTGGGGGTCATGTTCCATGCAAGCAAATGAGTAGGAATAGGATGTGTGTGTGTGTGAGAGAAAGAGAGAGAGAGAGAGTGTGTGTGTTCTGTTGTTTAGTTTGTTTTATTACTAAATTTAGATTTTTTTTCGTAATTTACATGTTCTTAAACATTTTGATCTTTGAATCTGGCATTTAATATTCTACTTAACATTTTTTTTATTCCAATGAAATGATTTGCTTCCTGCTCGGTTATTTTGTGGCATGTTTTGCAATGTATGCTTTTTCCCCTCCTGACAAATATACTGTAACCCCAACATCTACAGCGACCCCATCTTCTTGCTTATGTTTCATATTAATTATTATCCATTTATGATCATTTCCTTCTTTTTTTAAATACTAAATTGTGTAATTGTTAATTGTTAGGATAATTAAAGGTGACACTTAATACTGTGTGCAAGTTATGTCAGTTATTAGATTTGAACATTTGAAATGTATACATAATTTGGTTTATTTTTGTGAAATACTATAGGTACTTATTATGTCATCATAAGCTTGGCTAAGGTATCATGCTGATGGTATGTCCGTTTTGTTTTGTTTTCAGGTACCATCTGTGAGAAAACATCAAAATGGGAGGGATTGCTAGCTTGTTCAGAAGCTTGTTTTCAAAACAAGACATGAGAATTCTCATGGTAGGGCTGGATGCTGCTGGTAAAACAACAATCCTCTACAAGCTCAAGTTGGGTGAAATTGTCACGACAATACCTACAATCGGTATGGACTTGTTTGTATACTGTTTCTTACTCTTGGCACATCTGTCAAACTTCGATTCTTGTGCATGGCATGTTCCTGTTCTTTGCGCTCACTTGAATAATTTAAAATTCAGAGCCAAATTTGGAGCACATCTCAGGCTCAGTAAAAAAAAGAGATCAGATAAGGCTGTTTGTTACACAACTGAAAAAGTAAAAAGGCAACCAAATCTTATTCTTTTATACAGTGTGTGTGTGTGTGTGTTTAAATTCAAAATATGTAAATGATTTGTTGGAAGTGCCTTGCATCTTGTGCTGTGAATTTCAACATGTTTTTTGTGGTTTCCACAGGTTTCAACGTGGAAACAGTAGAATACAAAAACATCAGCTTCACAGTTTGGGATGTTGGTGGTCAAGACAAAATTCGACCGTTGTGGAGGCACTACTTCCAGAATACGCAAGGTTGGTTTGGTTTGTTCATTGGATGTCCATCAGACATGCGAAGGTATCCCTAGCCAGTTATTCTTTTCTAAATAGATGCCAGAGACTAGCTAAGGATATTACGTTACAAATGAAAGCAAAGTATAATTCAGGTCAATTTAGTCAGATCAGATGTTGTGCATATGTGGTACTTAGGCCAAAAAAAAGAGGTCTGTTTACGGTAACATAGGGTGAAAAAATAGGGTCGGTAGGTCGGCTTTTTGACTCACATGCGAAGCAAAAGTGAGTCTATGTACTCACCCGAGTCGTCCGTCCGTCCGGAAAACTTTAACGTTGGATATTTCTTGGACACTATTCAGTCTATCAGTACCAAATTTGGCAAGATGGTGTATGATGACAAGGCCCCAAAAAACATACATAGCATCTTGACCTTGCTTCAAGGTCAAGGTCGCAGGGGCCATAAATGTTGCCTAAAAAACAGCTATTTTTCACATTTTCTCTGAAGTTTTTGGGATTGAATACCTCACCTACATATGATATATAGGGCAAAGTAAGCCCCATCTTTTGATACCAGTTTGGTTTACCTTGCTTCAAGGTCAAGGTCACAGGAGCTCTTCAAAGTTGGATTGTATACATATTTTGAAGTGACCTTGACCCTGAACTATGGAAGATAACTGTTTCAAACTTAAAAATTATGTGGGGCACATGTTATGCTTTCATCATGAGACACATTTGGTCACATATGATCAAGGTCAAGGTCACTTTGACCCTTATGAAATGTGACCAAAATAAGGTAGTGAACCACTAAAAGTGACCATATCTCATGGTAGAAAGAGCCAATAAGCACCATTGTACTTCCTATGTCTTGAATTAACAGCTTTGTGTTGCATGACCTTGGATGACCTTGACCTTGGGTCAAGGTCACATGTATTTTGGTAGGAAAAATGTGTAAAGCAGTTCTTAGTGTATGATGTCATTGCTAGGTTTAGTTACCCTAAAGGTCGAGGTCAAGCATGTGAGTCGTATGGGCTTTGCCCTTCTTGTTTTTATTTTTTTTTTTCCATTTTTTTTTTTTTTTTTTTTCCTCCCCTCTCTATGATGTTTCACAGTTCATTTCTTCTCATCAATCCCTGTTTTTGCCCAACATAACTATAAACAGTACTTTGAGCTTACCTCCCTTCTGTCGTCTGCTGTTTGAGCGCAAACAGCTCTATTTTGGATGCGTTTTTTTTTTCCAGACGATCCAAAAAAAAGATTAGGGTCGGGCCTAAAAACTAGGGTCGGTCGGGTTACCGTAAACAGACCCTTTTTTTTTTTTTTTTGGCCTTATATTATAGTTATACACTCCTTGTAGTTGTTTGCATACAGTTTGGTAAAGAACAAAAATCGAGTTATCCCGTTTGTTAATGATTCATATAATCATAAGCAATCAATTACTGAATTAGGGAACTCGTTTCCATGCTCAAACATCATTTGGGTTTGGATCTGACAGTAGTGTAATACGATAGTGGCAATGCCAAGTACAGAATTATTTCAGAAGAGCCTGGCTAGCTTGTTTTGTTCTCTTTTCCCACAGGACTGATCTTTGTGGTTGATAGTAACGACCGTGAACGTGTGGGAGAGGCTCGAGATGAGTTACAGAGAATGGTGAATGAAGATGAGCTGCGAGATGCAAAGCTACTAGTCTTGGCAAACAAACAGGTGCGTGAATTAGGAAAATGTCCATCTCCTTAACCTTTTAACTACCGATTTTTTTTTACTGTAGAATCCCTCAGCTCCCAAGTTATTTTGAGCAAAGACAGTCAAAAACGAGTATGTTTGTTTAAATTATTATTACTCAGCTTCTAGTAGTCAGATTGATAAATGATCGAAGTCAGTCAAATCAGCGGTGTTCACTGAACTAACGCTGATGTCGGAGCCAGAATCTTCCAATTCATGTCGATTTTCGATGAGATTATCCAGCAGAGCAGTGAACTCTGGATCGCTGTCCTCGGAATCCATGTCGGAGACACGCACAAAAAAATCCCGTGAAAAAAGATCGATTGAAACTCGCACTGAAGTCGAAAGCACTTCCAAACACAACTTGGCGGAAGTGAGACAATCCCACAATGCATTTGCAACCGTCTTATTACTACTGCTCGCGCACAACAACCGAAACAGACGCTACACCGGCGAGGGGCGGTATCGGTCGGTATGGGAATAGCGGCAATGGCGGAAGACGGGCGGTATCGGGCGGTATGGTAGTTAAAAGGTTAATCTAAGGAAAAATGTGCTCAAATAATGTGCTCCACTTTGCTTACACATCAAGACCATGTTCTGCTTGAATATTTTGGCTGATCAAAAATCGTGCTTCCTTTGTCTGTGAATAGTTTATTCATTAGCACTGTAGTACACAGCTTTTGTCATTTCATGGTCGGTATTGCATGTATACAATTTCTGTTCAAGTTTACTGACTTCACCTTTGACTTCAGCATTATAACGAAGCATATAAATCGCAGACCATGCGTTATGAGACCAAAGATAGGTGACAAGTACGTGATTGATTGGCAGAGCTTTGAGGCATTTGTCCCATTGTAGTCTTGTTACCTTTATTTTGTACCGTTGTTAGTATTTTTACCTTTATTGTGTCACACTGTAGTCTTTTGTCCCATTGTATTTGTAGTCCTGTTACCTTAACATTTTTCACAAATGATTGTGTGTCTTTGTTCAGGATCTGCCAAATGCCATGAACCCCGGTGAGATCACGGACAAACTGAACCTTCATGCTCTGCGAGCACGCGACTGGTACATTCAGGCCACATGTGCCACCAGCGGTGATGGTCTTTATGAAGGGCTAGACTGGCTCTCCACCTCACTCAAGCATAAGTCCAAAAAATAAGACTGTTTTGAACTAGCACCTAAACTATGTCATTGTCAAAAATGTCACTCTCCGGCTTGTATGATCACTGTGAACAAAGTCAATAGTAGCAGAAGTGGTTTTGTGAAGTGGTACTTTACCTTTAAAAAATTATGATAGTTTTGATATTTTTTGCTGAATTCTTTATTTTGGCTGAAGTCTGTCTTCCTTACCCTGATCTCTGTGCAGTACTGATCAAACCATAGCTGCCAACTGCTACGCTTTTGGCGTAGCATGCTACATTTGAACTTTAAGTGCAATTGCTACGCTGCAACGCCGAACTAAGGATTGCTATACTTAAACAAATAATCAGAAGCATGCTAACAGTTCCCTCTTTTTTTGAGAGTCCTGGTACTCATTTCTGCCTTCCACTCCGTGTGGCGGTCATAAAATAGGTCATAAAACATAGTCTATACTGAAAGGTGGTCCTGCAGATACTCTCTAAAAGGCATTTTATGTTCCTGCATTATCATGAAACTTTATTAAAAATGTCTATTCTTGTGCAAAATAGCATAAATGCGGATGTGGGAATATATTTTAGAAAATGCTACTCTCAAACACTATTTGCTACGTTGAAAATTCCAAAAAAATCCAAATTGCTACTCTTGAGGATTCACAAGGGTTGGCAGGTCTGTCAAACTCACAGCTGATGGTTTCCTGTGTTCTGTTGCATTATGATGCTGACTCGATTTTTTTCAATTTTAGGATATTCTTGTGCGTGTGTATTCTGTTGTTTTGTTGTATGATACTAGTGTGATCTTTTAACCCAATGCCCCCTGACAAAAAAATGGCAGGCAGCCTTCTTAATCCTGAGCAAAGGGAAACTACTCCGCACAACATGCACACATACAAAACAAAACAATTCATATAAAATCATAGAGTACTCACATTTATATAGAAGATGGCAGAATAACTCGAGAATAGACTATAGTTTCATATGCAAGTATGTTCTGTCCACTTCCGATGTAATAAATGTTGTTTAAAAAAAACAATCCAGCAAGTGTTCTTCAAAAACGTCCGTGTCAGCCTTCAGTCCTCATTTACACCAATATATGTTGAAACTCCCAGAAAAATCCTCACGAAAGTCCTGTTGTCGAATAACAACACCCAGATCGATGTCAGACTCATCCCCTTTCACCTCTTCAAGTAGAAAACCTTCGAAAGGCGTGTCAGAATCGTCATCTGAGTTCCCCATGATCGAACACCATACTTCCAAACCTTCGTTCAACGCCATTATGTCAGCCCAAAAAATCTCAAACTTTGAAAATTCACAGCTAACACACTATCGCATTGATTCGAACTCTGCAAACGCTAGAATGAAGCAGCCGGAAGGAAGTGCATTAATCACATCCGGTCGCAAGGCCTTATGGGTAAGGCTCAAAGCGAAAGTGAAAGTAGGTGACCTAGTGTTTAGCGGGCCATGCCGGGCGTTTCAGGGATTTCATAGGGCACTTCCAGCGGGCCATGCCGGGCGGTTCAGGGGGCATTGGGTTAAACAGAAGAAATGCAACAGAACATTATCACCCTCGAGCTGACTAATTTCATCATTACAATAGTCGATGTCTGTCTTCTGTTTGAATATAAGATAAAAATTTTGATCTGAACCATGTGTCCCGATTTTAATATTTACGGGCACCAGTTATTTAAATTTTGAGGATGTGTTCATTTCTGTGAATATCAGAAACCAGAACTTAATGAATTCCGTTTTGTATATTTTTCCTCTCGATTGCACAGCTGCTATGTGCAAGAATCTCGTTCAGAGGGCATACATTCCTTGGGCTGAATAGAACTTGTATTTTTATCTCTCTGTGGTAAGTTCATTTGTTCATCTGAGATTTTGTAAAAAAAAAAATGTATTGGTCAAACTCAAAAAGGACATAATTGGTGGACAGAATTAGTCAAATGAATGCATACCAAAATGATTTTTTTTGTGCAATTTTTTGTTCATAAGTTGCATGCCACTTTACCTTTTTCATTAATATTTAGTTTTACTGTCTGTACCTGATTGTAATGAGATTAAATTTAATGTGATGTTACCTGATCATACTGGACCTTGTCAGTCTGATCTTGGCTGTCTTTCAGATGATCATTTTTTTTCTAACTGTATGAGGGAACCTCTCATAACTAACTTGGTGGCAAATCATACTAGTGATATAATTTTTCCATTGTTTAACCTTTTTTCGTAGAGGAGAAGGCAACAATCTCTGAAGTGATACGAAGATGAAATAGTGTAAAAGTACATTTTTAATCAGGGTTACAAGTTTCCATCAGAAACCCAGGAGCGAGGAAGAAAGATAATTTCCGCAATTTCCACAAATACAAGAAGGAAATTCAAATTAAAAAAGAACCCTGAAAATAGATGGCTCATTTAAATTTTGAGCATATTTCCTGTTTTCAATAATTCTCTGAGCTTTAATTACAATACTATCTTTGGTTTGCTTTAGTTCTGATTGTGTTTCACTTTCATAAGATGATTTGCAAAAGAGTTGGTGTGTTGCAATTACTTTAATCGGAGTGGATGTATGTGTGGGTTTGTCAAGTTAAATTAATGATAATCATTGTCTTGTATGTTAAAACATTTCCATTCAGCTAGCTGAAGCATGTAAACATTAATATCTTGTCAAGATGATAATCAAAAGTTATTCTAATTTGAATTTACCAACTACCATTTTCCGGGAATTTCATGAGCGGTCAATGTTTTCTTATCATATATTCGGTACTATAAGGCGCTTGGTAAGTACTTGTTCACTAGATTTTAATCATGAGTGTTTTTTGTTATTGTTAACTGCATTCCTACCTGGAATTGTGCTGTGAGAATCGGAAGGCTTGTTTCCCTCACACTCTAGTGTGGGCAGTATGGAGAGTTTATTCTGTGATGTCTTTTTAAAAACCAAATAATGGTACTCTTCTTGTGTTGAAAATGCTTTTTTTTGTCAATATGTGTTCTCATACTTATGTTTGGTTGTAAGCAAGACCAAGTCTGGCATTTTTTTTTTAAAGCTTTATATTTTGAATCTTTCATGAATTTAACAGTAGTCAGAAGAACACCTTGTGCTATTCAGACAACAAAGTTGGTGCTAGTGAATTCATTCTGGAATTGCAGCTTTAGAAGAATTCCTCCTTGTGTTCAACAAATAGTTTTGATTACTTGAATGGCAGATGATCCTTTTATGAGCATAGATAATATCTTCTTTGGAACCTTGTATTGGTATCAAGTTGAAACAAGTACCCATACTTTTCTTGCGAAAAGTGAGTAGGATCTCCCGCAGTGGGGCACTGCGGTTATGAAATTAAAGGCCCCTCCTGTTTTTGGAACCGCAGGAGCTTTCTAGTTTGCTGTTAGGTAGATTTTTGGTTCGTCTTTCCTGTCATGCTCTCTTTTTCTTCATGAATTCTTTTCTTTTTTCTGCCTTCTTGCTCATTCACCTGTATTTTTTCCAAAAATCTCTTCTCTTGCCGCTTGTCTCGCGATTCATGTATAGTTTAATCTGTTAGTGTTCTGATGTAAGTCCAGCAGTAGATAGGTTAAGCCTATTTTAACATACTGGAAACTGGTAATCTTCCAGTAGGTATTAATTTAGTTTTACTAAAGCCTGCTGGGACACAAGTAATGGGTTAGTGCATTTGTAAACAGGAATCGCTTGACAAGTGGCCCCCTTCATCCCCCCCTTCCTCGTCCTGATATGGCTCTGCGTAGTCGGCTGGACGTTAAGCAACAAATAAACAAACAAGTGAGTAGGATATGTATTAGTTCTTCCCATGGAGTCTGTTTTACTGTCAGCAAATAAGGAGCTCACCATTTGGAGCAAGCGTGTGCAGTCAGAACATTTGATAGGAGAACATATAGATGAAGTGGTTGAGAAGTTTCTTTTGCACGGTTTACATATTTATCTGCTGTCCTCAATTGAGGTTGTATTTTCAGTCCTGCGGTAACAATTAGTACTTGGGACATTGAGAAAAATACAGTGGGATCGAATCAAACGTGAGGTTAAACATAAGTTGTTCATTAAAGTTTTGGATGAACAAGAGAAAAAAATAGAAACAACCTGTGCTAGTTTGTTTTAAAGCCTTATTTTATGACACTGTCAAGTGTTGCTGCATATTTTACGACTTAAGAATTAAAAAAAATAGCATGACATAAAAACAAAACGGTCTTATTTTGGCACCAACAGGATGGATCCCCTATGGTAACAAGCAGCCTAGGATTTTACTATGGATTCACATGAACTTGGATTGTTGATCACATCCTTGATATTATGAGTTATGTTATTGTTTGTTGCAGATTATTTGCAATAGACCACAGTACGCTACCCTGATTATGGATTGGAATCAATCTTTGTGATTGTTATTATTATGATTGTTATTATTTTGTGTGTGCGTATAATATACATATGCTTAGTAAAATGGTTTAACTTTTTGTGCTTTTTTGTAAATACATTTTTTATCTTGTTGTTTATATCTTGGGTTATCTTGTGTGTATTTTGGACGCGTGAGAATGATCCTATTGCATGTTGAGAGAGACATTGGCTGAGAACATGAGAATACCTGGAGGTAGATTGCAAGCTTTTAAATTGGTTCTGACGAAGAAATGGAGGACCAGATATTGACCCAAACGAGCAAAATTTCCTTTATTTAATTATTGGTTCACTTTCACAGATCTATACTTTACAAGGCTTGGACACATGTTAAAATTATCACTATTTATAGAAGAAAATCAGCTGCCTATTTTTGCATAGGGAGCAGTAACTTGCTAGTGCTGTCAATCTCTACTGCAATTATTTTGGAGTCGACAATTGCAAAAAAAATTATTTTTAGACATTTATTTTACTCTGTTTCAACAGCTAGCGTAAGGAAATTTGACAGTTCAGATAGTGTCACACTGACAGAAGTGCTTGTGATGGTACTCATGGTTAGTGCAGACTGCAACACGCTTAAAAGTGGTGATTAAATAGATTGGGCTTCAGGTTAGGCCATAAGTTTTACTTTAACAGAAGGTGAATACTGCAAGTGATGCGCCCCCAAAAGTTTCTTGTACATGGGATTGTTGGGTATGTACATTTCACAGAATAAATCTTCAGACAAAGGCATCAAGGTACATTTGAGGTGAGGTAAATGGATTTAGGTGTAAAAAGGCACAACATGCTTTTATGTGTGTCAGCTTTCACTGGTGATTACTTAAATACTAACTCACTATGTGTTGTGTGTGTGGGGGGGTGGTTAGCTCACGTGGTAGAGCACTGGACTTGGAATCGAAAGGTCGCTGGTTCGAATCCGTGTTGGGACTGACACGGGTCAACTTTATGTGCAGACCCAGAGACGGTATCCATCTCCCACCCCCGTGTCACTACAGTGGCATGTAAAAGACCTCGGTCATTCTGCCATCAATGGCTGATACCACCTAAACACGCATACACTTGTGTATCTCATCTAAAGTCGGGTTAAAACCCAGGAACATGCCCCTAATGGCTTTGCCGTGAGGGCATAAAACTTAAATTTGTCATGTGTTGTGGGAAGTAAGGTGAGCACACCAGGGCAGAGGTGCACCAAGCGAAACCGGTTGCCACCCAACTAGGTGGGGTCTGATGGGTTGAAATGATTATAAATCTCAATTACCCCGCGGCTGCGTACCAACCATTTGAGTGGCACCAGGTACTCTTCTGGCACCTCGGCCCAGTTTTCAAGTTCCAGGTGTGTTCACCTTACTTCCCACGGGAACTTGCTCACCGAAACCTGCTCACTCGAAATTAATGTTACCCCCTGTATGATTTTGTTGTTGCAGGAACCCTGTGCACCTGCAACACAAGTGAATGTTACACAGCCATGATCTTGTTTGGTTGTTGGGTGTAGTCAACTTATTTCTTTGTACTTGATGTTTTCTTAACACAGAGAAATTTCTTGTTGTGTTTCAGACTAAATCAAGATGGGTGGAGCATTCACCAGAATCATGAGAGATCTCTCTGCGTTATTTGGAAAGAAGGAGATGAGGATATTGATGGTGGGTTTGGATGCTGCTGGTAAAACAACAATCCTCTACAAACTCAAACTAGGCGAAATTGTCACAACAATCCCAACCATCGGTAAGCATATATGTATTTGTTTATATACCCAGCTTTCAAATCTGCATTTGTTTCAAGAAACTTGACTTTCAGGAAGACGGCAATAAGTCGACATGATACATCTATAGAAAGACAGCAAAAAGTTGAAACTGAACTGAAATGTTGATTTGGACAGACTTTTAAGGTTGGTAAAAAAGCTGTTAACTCATGTCCATACAGTGTTACAGAAGAAAAACTTGCTGAAAGCTACAAACACTGTCTACTATTTAGATTAAGGAATATGAAATTTAGCCCCTTTACTGCCCAGCTCGTACGAGGTACGTGGCATTTACATCGGCAACATTTCAGGACATTTCTGAAAACTAAATGGGAGGTAACCACTGTCCAAGTACTTGTAGGGGTTCTAAACACAGTTCTTTCCCATTGACCGTTCGGATAAGTTAGTACCACGTGGTGAAAACTTTGTTAGAAGTGTAGAACCAATCTATAGGATTCAAAATGGCGGCCGAAAGTCGGACCTCAACTCGTAGACCTGTTTTCAAGTGATACAGTGTTCTGGAAGCTCTTCAAGAAGTGATTTATGGATTACAACACAGAAGAATACTTTTATGGTCTGTAATGTGAGTACCTGATGGTTGACACCAGTTTTAGCAGTGTTTTGTGTGGTTTTATGTGCTGCAATGTGTGTGTAAGCCCGGAAACTAATTTTTGACAAAAATGGTCATTTTATCAATTTTTGAGTCGCTTGAGAAAAAGTGACTCTATGTAATCGGTCAGTGTTAGTCTGTCCGGCTGGCCGGCCAGCCGTCCGGCCGGCCGGCCGTCCGTAGACACCACCTTAACGTTGGACTTTTCTCGGAAACTATCAAAGCGATCGGGCTCATATTTTGTTTAGTCGTGACCTCCAATGACCTCTACACTTTAACGATGGTTTCGTTGACCTTTGACCTTTTTCAAGGTCACAGGTCAGCGTCAAAGGAAAAATTAGACATTTTATATCTTTGACAAAGTTCATCGGATGTGATTGAAACTTTGTAGGATTATTCTTTACATCAAAGTATTTACATCTGTAGCCTTTTACGAACGTTATCAGAAAAACAAGGGAGATAACTAGCCTTTTCTGTTCGGCAACACACAACTTAACGTTGGGCTTTTCTCGGAAACTATAAAAGTGACCGGGCTCAAATTTTATGTGAACGTGACTCATTGTGTTGTGAATAGCAATTTCTTCCTGTCCATCTGATGCCTCATATAATATTCAGAACTGCGAAAGTGACTCGATCGAGCGTTTGCTCTTCTTGTTACTATAACAATCACAAACAAAGTCCAATGATCATGTCATCCTATAATAGCCAAGGGTATAACTATAAGCAAAACACATGCCAAAGATCTAAGAGATATCTCCATAAATGATCGAGCAGTGAACAGATAAGTGAACCTACTGAAGAAAGCGAAATTTTGCCCTGGCACACAGCAATACCAAAATGCTGTTATACACTCTTCAAATAAAGTTAAGGATCACTTTTTTACAAGCACGAGACCGAATACTTTCTTTTTTTTTAAATTATATAATTGAACAACCAAGGAATAATGACAAACAAAGCAAAGATCAAATGCGGCTGCGACAATTTAGCTAGAGTGTGTCTAACGTGACAACCCTCGAAAATGGAATTCACAACAATGTGAATCAGTGTCAATAACGCGTGTGCCCTCCGTTGTGTGCCAGGCATTCAACACATCGTTGGCGCATGGAGTGGATCAGGTTGCATATGAATGCTCTGGGAACTCCATTCCACTCCTGCTGGAGCCATTGCAGCAGTTGACCCAGATTGGCAAGAGGAGGGTGATGTTGCTGTACCCGATGACAAAGCTCGTCCCACATGTGCTCTATGGGGTTCAGGTCCGGGCTGTTGGCTGGCCACAGCATCCTGTTGACCTGGCCTGCTGGATGAAGGTGTTTACAGCTGCAGAGCGATGGGGAGGTGCGTTGTCATCCTGAAGAATCGCATGAGGGCCGATCGCTTGGAGGGCTGGAACGACCAGGAGTTGCAGGATCTCATTCTGGTAGCGGACTCATCTGTACACAACACCTGAGCCCACTGCTGACGTTGCCACCTCACATGTTGAGTGCACCAGGCTCGGCGAGCTGCTCGGTGATTAGCAGTCAGGGTTGTTCCTCGGACTGGACGCCTTGCACGCAAGCCAATGATGTGTAAGCGGTTTCGGATCGTCTGACCACTAACAACAGTGTTGGTGGTAGCTTGTGGGCGGGGATGTAGCTCAGTCGGTAGCGCGCTGGATTTGTATCCAGTTGGCCGCTGTCAGCGTGAGTTCGTCCCCACGTTCGGCGAGAGATTTATTTCTCAGAGTCAACTTTGTGTGCAGACTCTCCTTGGTGTCCGAACACCCCCGTGTGTACACGCAAGCACAAGACCAAGTGCGCACGAAAAAATTCGGTGGGTTATAGAAACACGAAAATACCCAGCATGCTTCCTCCGAAAACAGCGTATGGCTGCCTAAATGGCGGGGTAAAAAACGGTCATACACGTAAAATTCCACTCGTGCAAAAAACACGAGTGTACATGGGAGTTTCAGCCCACAAACGCAGAAGAAGAAGGGGAAGGTGGTAGCTTGTAGGCGTTGCCTTATGTTGTTTGCCGTAGCCATTCTTTGTTGCATGGCCTGCCTCTGAATGAAGCGATCCTCTCTTTGTGTGGTGACTCTGGGCCAACCAGAACGTTGTCGCTCCTGCACTCTTCCAGTTGCGTGGAATGTCTGTTTTAGTCTGATGATGACAGAGGGAGCCACTGCAAGCCTCTGGGCCACTTGCCTGGCAGCAACACCGTCTTGTAGCCATCCTATTGCCCTTTCTCTATCCAAATCGCTCAGTTTTCTTCGTGGGGGCATGTTGCTGCTGTGCATAATTGTGTCAGCGTGTCAACCTTTAAACACAAGCTGGTGAGCGATGTTCATAGCCAGGACCCTGTTGTAGCACGTGCATCACAACCTTTTGCCCTGGCATGCGTTCCGCAAATTTCATGGGGCTATAAAAAACACCCTTTTTCTTCCAAAATGCAGAAGCTTTTGAGAAGTCCCACAAAGGGAAATAACTCTGCCTGCCAAACAAAATTCTAGGTCAAGACTCATTGTTCATTTGTTAATTCAAACACATTAATCTTTTAATTATTATGTCGATGATTAATTTTTTGGCAGTTTTTTATAATTAGATCCGTTTTTTCAACCGATCCTTAACTTTTTTTGAAGAGTGTACTGTGGCAGTGAAGGGGTTAAGATTGTGTGTACAAAAGAATTGGTAAAAAAAAAATATTGAAAATAATGTTGCCATTGTTAAATGTTACATATTAGCTTTTGTACTGTTTATTTATCTGTTGTTCTCCATGTGAGGAAACAATATGTATTGATGCTTGAAACCTTGTGTGTTCAGGATTCAACGTGGAGACGGTGGAATACAAGAACATCAGCTTCACAGTGTGGGATGTGGGCGGTCAGGACAAGATCCGGCCGCTGTGGAGACACTACTTCCAAAATACGCAAGGTAATGTTTCTCAACATTTATTCACATTTGTATTACCCCATATGTTGGATACAGTCAAAATTGTCAAATACAACCACCCAAGGGACCACCAGAAGACAGCTCATGGGTGATTTTCCTTCCGTAATATACGGAATTCCAATGTCATGTCTTACTCGGGAATGTGGCATTGTCAAGACAGCCACTTCTTTACATACCCCACTTCCAGGGATTCAGAGACCTTCGCTGGTAGAGATCCTGACCTATGAACCAGTAGTATTTTGCTTTAGATGCATTGAGTCCTTTAGAGAGTTAGCAAATGAAACAAACTTACTTGAAACATATTTCTCTTTTAATTCAAGCTATGATTCAACAATTATTTGAGAATTTAACTCTTAAAATGATGTATTAACAAGTCGCGTAAGGCGAAAATACAACATTTAGTCAAGTAGCTGTCGAACTCACAGAATGAAACTGAACGCAATGCCATTTTTCAGCAAGACCGTATACTCGTAGCATCGTCAGTCCACCGCTCATGGCAAAGGCAGTGAAATTGACAAGAAGAGCGGGGTAGTAGTTGCGCTAAGAAGGATAGCACGCTTTTCTGTACCTCTCTTTGTTTTAACTTTCTGAGCGTGTTTTTAATCCAAACATATCATATCTATATGTTTTTGGAATCAAGAACCGACAAGGAATAAGATGAAAGTGTTTTTAAATTGATTTCGACAATTTAATTTTGATAATAATTTTTATATATTTAATTTTCAGAGCTTGTTTTTAATCCAAATATAACATATTTATATGTTTTTGGAATCAGAAAATGATGGAGAATAAGATGAACGTAAATTTGGATCGTTTTATAAATTTTTATTTTTTTTTTACAATTTTCAGATTTTTAATGACCAAAGTCATTAATTAATTTTTAAGCCACCAAGCTGAAATGCAATACCGAAGTCCGGGCTTCGTCGAAGATTGCTTGACCAAAATTTCAATCAATTTGGTTGAAAAATGAGGGCGTGACAGTGCCGCCTCAACTTTCACGAAAAGCCGGATATGACGTCATCAAAGACATTTATCAAAAAAATGAAAAAAACGTTCGGGGATTTCATACCCAGGAACTCTCATGTCAAATTTCATAAAGATCGGTCCAGTAGTTTAGTCTGAATCGCTCTACACACACACACACACACGCACAGACACACACACATACACCATGACCCTCGTCTCGATTCCCCCCTCGATGTTAAAACATTTAGTCATAACTTGACTAAATGTAAAAAGCAGCATCAGAAGATTGTGCATGGCAAGGGATATAACTCTGGAGGTTTCTTTTTTTGTCTAAACCTTCTTCCTTTTAACCTGAGCAGTTAGCCCTTTTGAATGTGTTCAATTGAAACAAACTGACTTGAAACTTGTTTCTCATTTGGTTCAAGCTATGGTTCAACAATTATTTGAGAATGTACCTCCTGCAATTATAAATTCATAAACTAAAATTAAAGAAGTTGTAAATGTAAAAGGTGTAGTGTCGGCTAGGTGAAAAATAGGGTAGGTTGGGTTACTGTGACCCCTCTATTTTAATGTGTGGCCTAATCCTTGCAATGAGACCTGTACGTTCTGTGTGAACTCATTCCTGTTTTGTTGTGTGCAGGTTTGATCTTTGTGGTGGACAGTAATGACAGGGAGCGAGTCGGTGAAGCCAGGGACGAGCTGACTCGCATGTTGAGCGAGGATGAGTTGAGAGACGCCGTTCTTCTAGTCTTTGCCAACAAACAGGTGCGTGCTCACCCAATTACAGTCCTAGTGCCTTTATTTGCGTCTAAAAGCTAAATCCGTTTGTCTCGGGATGTTATGGGCAGCTTTTTTTTCGGTATGGATTTTTGTCCCTGCCAGTAAGGCATTCAAAATCCATTTGGAGGAATTGTAAATAGAATAGAAAAGTTTCAAAACTAGTAACTTTGAAATGATGAAGCAATGCAAGGAGGGTGTTGCTGTTGTGTTTTCCTGGTCACCTAAACCTAAAAGGAAGTAGATGACAGCTTGCTACCTCTGCCATTGACAGGCAGATTTACAGGCACAGGAATTGGTTTCTGGATGTCATTATATGCCTGTGAGTGCTTGGGCCTGGCAGTGTACTTGCATAAATGCAGAGTTGCTAGCTCTTTTCTTTTGAAAAAGCGCTTGTCTGGGAACTGAATGATTCATTGATTGTTATGTCCCTCTGATGTACAGGATCTACCCAATGCCATGAACGCTGCTGAGATAACGGACAAGCTAGGACTTCACAGCCTGCGTAACCGCACCTGGTTCATCCAGTCAACTTGCGCCACCAGCGGTGATGGCCTGTACGAGGGACTGGACTGGCTTTCTAATTCGCTCAAGAACAAGACCAGCAGCAGCTAGGGGTGTCGGCCGCTGGTATCATACATAGGGGTATCTGATGATAGCAGAATAGCTGGATGATGAAAAGGACGCACCTGAGCCGCGAGTCTCGGAGACTGTACATTGGTCATGCTGTATATTCTGTGAGGGGTGTTTGTGGAGAATGGGAGGGATGAGGGGTTGGGGCTATATACTGCAAGCGTCAGTCTGTCACTCGGTCAGGACCACCATTACAGACCTCACTCAAAACACATTTTCTCTCTTTCTGACAGCCATTATTCCCACTATCAATATTTTCTCTTTTTTTTTTCCTTCTCCATTCCTGGAATTCAAACGATTACTGCTTTTTCCTTTTCTAATCAGAGTGAGAGTGGCTGTGATGGTGGTGTCTGTACTTTGTACCTTTAAATTGGTATACTCAATGCATGCTTTGCTTTTCAGTTTCTCAGTTACATATGATTCAAAGTGTACCCACTTCATTCACTGAAAAGAAGCAGAAAGAAATGTTTTCATGTTTTTATCCGTCTTTCTCAGTAAGGCACGATGGGTGAACAAAATTAAGATGTAGTATTGAGTTCTCCATAAACTGTGGTTTATTTTTTATTTTTGTGTGTCCATGGTTTACAACCTGAATTTATTGTCTTGTGCGGACTGATGCGAAAGATTGAATGAATACGGTATAATGTATCTGTATGATGGAAGAATAAATGAGGTTCCTTTGATGGTTGTTGTTGCACTTAATTTTATAGTTACTGTGTCTCGTAATGTTATTTATCATACTTCCAGTTTCATACAATCATTTTTTTTCTTTTAGTTAGTCGTTTATGATTTTTCACACCATTTGCAATATATCTGTACACAGAAAATATCCTAAGAATATATGAAGGTGAAAGAGAAAATGGTTTTGAGTTGCGAGTCACAAAGTTGTGTTTTAGTGCTACAAATCTGTGATCGAAGTTTTGAAGTTGTGAATTAAAAACCGTTACAAGTAGTCCAGAGAGAATTGGTCAAGATAGCTTGACTGACAAAACAAGACCTAGCTTTATATGCTGACATTTTCAGTCACGTTGGATCAAAAAAACATCCTACAAATGTACATGTATTTTTTTTTTAATTGAATCACATTCCACATTACGCTGTAGTTCATTTGATTTCTTCTCTCCATCCAGTTGCATTGCTTTCCCTCTACAATTAATATACAAAAGCTGGCTAATATGGTCAGACTTTTTCTTTTTTTTGAAGGTAGGCTTAATCCCTCTTTTGTTGTCCAGGAAGTTCTCTTGAGTGGTCTATCTATACCTGTGTCCTTGTCCCAGTTGAGTCAGCACAATCCGTAGCGGTGTATGAAGTAGGCTGTTCCTGTGGCGTGTCTGCGTGCTGGTGGCTCTGCCTTTAACCTTGCGGGCACGGACTGTGCGTGGGGATACATGTGAGTGAGAAAGAAGTGCGAGAGATTCGGGGCACCAGACTCGGGACATGTTGCTGGGGATGTTCCCTTGAAACTGGCATGTGGATTTTGTCTTTGTAATAAAACATGTCATTTTGTCAACTGGGCGTTGAGTTTCTCACTGCAAAAGGTCTGGGTTCAAAGAGATGCGTATGATTTGGTTTTCTGTAAGTCTGTTCCAGCACAAAGTACGGAAGGTGGCCCTTGCTTTTTGACTCACATGCGAAGCAAAAGTGAGTCTAGGCCGGCCGGCCGGAAAACTTTAACGTTGGATATTTCTTGGACACTATTCAGTCTATCAGTACCAAATTTGGCAAGATGGTGTATGATAAGGCCCCAAAAAACATACATAGCATCTTGACCTTGCTTCAAGGTCAAGGTCGCAGGGGCCATAAATGTTGTCTAAAAAACAGCTATTTTTCCCATTTTCTCTGAAGTTTTTGAGATTGAATACCTCACCTATATATGATATATAGGGCAAAGTAAGCCCCATCTTTTGATACCAGTTTGGTTTACCTTGCTTCAAGGTCAAGGTCACAGGAGCTCTTCAAAGTTGGATTGTATACATATTTTGAAGTGACCTTGACCCTGAACTATGGAAGATAACTGTTTCAAACTTAAAAATTATGTGGGGCACATGTTATGCTTTCATCATGAGACACATTTGGTCACATATGGTCAAGGTCACTTTGACCCTTATGAAATGTGACCAAAATAAGGTAGTGAACCACTAAAAGTGACCATATCTCATGGTAGAAAGAGCCAATAAGCACCATTGTACTTCCTATGTCTTGAATTAACAGCTTTGTGTTGCATGACCTTGGATGACCTTGACCTTGGGTCAAGGTCACATGTATTTTGGTAGGAAAAATGTGTAAAGCAGTTCTTAGTGTATGATGTCATTGCTAGGTTTAGTTATTTGACCTTGACCCTAAAGGTCAAGGTCAAGCATGTGAGTCGTATGGGCTTTGCCCTTCTTGTTTTTATTTGACAACATAATCACTGTATAATCTCACCTGGCGTCCGTCACAGGCACACGCACTCACAAAAAATACTCTAAAGCCATCATACAATTTTAGCCTTGCAAAGTCAGATGGTACACTTAGATAGGTAATGGACGTATTAAAGCACTAACTATTTTTATCGTCATGATGTACAACAGAATCAGTTTCAGTATTTGTTTTGCACGGAGCCAAAAACAAACACTTCACACGCACGCTAACAAACGATCATGCTAGCACGCGCGCACACACACACACACACTGATACGTGCCCAACTACTATACACTAACATTATGAGCGCTCTGGATCTCCCAAGTAAACTTTACAAAAAACTCAGTTATTGCTACAAATTTCGCACCCCAACCAGGTGGTTACAAGGGTTCCGGAATCACCCCCCTCCCAATGGCTGTCAAAACAAAACAAAAGCTAAAACTATGTGAATTATGTTGTTGTTTCTGTCTGTAAAGCCGGGGAAGAGTTAATTGTTTAATCAGTATCATAACTGCATCTCCTATGCGACATGAATTGTCTTCCCTCTAACCATACTGTATGATGTCGGGAGCAGATATCATGGAAGATAAATTGCCATTATTTAATACTAACTTTAAAAGAAATAATGGGTGGCTGCTGACACCATTTGATCATGTTTAAAATAAAGGATAAGCCACAAATTGTTTATAAGATAGCTAAATTTTAGTCTTCCCCCCCAACGGGGCATTGCCACGGTACCCCACCTCTACCGACCCCTGGACCCCCCCCCCCCCCCCCCCCCCCCCCCTCGGGCTTAACTGCTCCGCCCCTGTCAACCGTAAAGTAGGCCTATATATTTTCGGATACAGAAGGGAATGAAGAATACAATGATGTCACCTTTGTGGTTCAAATATTGATTTTGAAGAAATCGAACAAATCAGCTAATCAGTTTTGAGTGAACATTTTATAAACGTTCAGTCGGGAGACGAGCCGGCCTCACCCAGCCGTCTGCCCTCGTTAAATTATTCATTCAAAGTTAGTATTGACAATGTAAAAACAGTCGCGTGAAACGAAATTAAAACATTAAGTCAATCTGTCAAACACACGGAATAAAACTGAACGCATTGCGGCATTCAATGACACTAGCGTTGCCGATTACCCGCGCCTGGCTCACTGATCGTATTCAGTGACAAGCCAGTATTAGCGCAGGAACGGACACGGGTCAACTTTATGTGCAGACCCAGAGACGGAAGCCATGTCCCACCCCCGTGTCATCACAATGGCACGTAAAAGACCTTGGTCATTCTGCCATAAGTGCAGGTGGCTGAATACACCTAAACACGCAGACACCTGGGCCCGTATGCATGAACTAGAAGTCTTCTTCTTCTTCGTACGACGGTTGTGTCAGACTCGGAATCTGGAGGATGCCATGAACATGGACGTTCTTTCCAGGTCCTCCAGTGCTCCCCACATTTTGGTCCTCAGATCTGTTGGGTCAGGCCATGTCTGGATCCGCAGTTGGTCGAGGAGGGGACATGCTTGGAGAACATGTTCTGGAGTCTGATCTCCCTCTCCACAGTCACATGTGGCAGACTCTGCTACACCTATCCTCCTTAGGTGTGCTTTGAGGCAGCAGTGTCCAGTGCGGAGGCGGAAGATGATAGCCTGCTCAGCACGGCTTAGGAGATGGAGGGGGTCTTGGTGTGGCTTGTAGCCAGATGTTTTGTTGGTAAATTTCTCTTTCCATCTGTGTCTTTGCCTCTCGATATGACTGGCAGTGGTTTGGCTGTTCCATCTTGCTGCCATTCTTGGCGAGCTCGTCTGCCTTCTCGTTACCAGAGATTCCGCAGTGTGCTGGTATCCACTGAAGGACGACTGTGGACTTCCTGGCGAGGGTGCTGATCTGGTGCTTCAGCTCTTCCAAGCTCTGGTCTGTGTTGCTGGATTCGAGGGCTTGTAGTGCAGAGACTGAGTCGGTCAGGAAGACAGTGTTCTTTGGTGTTTCTTCCACTGAGTTGAGGAAGCTTGCTGCAAGGGAGAGCGCGTTGACCTCAGCTTTGAAATTGGAGCTGAGGGCTCCGCTTGGAGCTGACAGTGTTGTTGGGGGCTTCTTGGGCTGCAAGATGTATGCTCCGCTACCTCCATTCCTCGTTGCATCCTCTGCTGAGCCATCAGTGTAGGCAAGAGTCCACTTGCTGGCTGGATAGCGTTGGTGGATTTCGTCCAGCGCCAGGGCTCTCAGAGCGGCGTCACTTTGGTTCTGTTTGGAGGTGACGCCTGGAATGCTTGTTCTGATTTCCGCTCCTAGGCGTTGTGGAGTCCAATCTGTGCTGGTATGAACTAGAAGTAAGAAACACTGGAAGTAGAGGCCTCTTTTCGAAGTGGGAACTCCCGAAGTCAACTTTCTAGCTGTTCACAATGCATGAACTGACTTGAACGCCAATGTAGTGACAGCGAGAGTATTAAGGTCAAGGTCGGGGAAATTGGGGGAATCCCTACTAATACGCATGCGCACGTTTCTATCAACATTTCAGTCAACGAAAATGGCAAGGCACGTGTGCCGCTCAAAAAGAAAGTAGACACAGAGGGGCGTTCTGCGCCTTTTTCAGATGGTGAAATTGCTGTACTCTTGACAGAAGTGTTTTACGAAAGAACGGTTATTCTGTCCAAATTTCAGAACAGTCTAACTGTTAAACATAAAGACGCTGTCTGGTCCAAAATTGCCAAAGAAGTGTCGCTCTCTCTCTCTCTCTCTCTCTCTCTCTCTCTCTCTCTCTCTCTCTCTCTCTCTCTCTCTCTCTCTCTTACGACACACGCACACACAGACAAACGTACACTCATGCACATACTGACACTATGACACAAGTGACACTGACGGCACACACTGATAAACACACACACACACCACCGTGACACACTGCACACACACACACGCGCGCGCTCGCGCGCACACATATACACACACACACGCACCCATACACGCACGCACACAGTCACAAACAAATAACCACACACTCACTCTCTCTCACTTTCTCTCATTCTCTCTCAATCTACACTCATCAGTACACACACTGAAACTATGATGACACAAGTGACACGTCACACACACACAGTGACACACACACACACGGCCCACACACACACATACACACACACACATACCCACCGTAGTGACACACATATACACACGCGCGTACAGTTGAAAGTCAAGACATGATATGATTTTTTCAAAGCATAGGAAGGTTTCTTTTGCAAATGAATAAAATTAACACAGAGGCAAAACCCGGTTTTTGCAGCCGGAATGCAATTGCGGAGGCTTAAAAAGAAAAAGATTAATAAAAAATATATAGCTCCCGGCGGAACTTGAACCCGGAGCAAATGAACGAGAGTCCGCAACCGTTACCACTGCACAATGTTACTCGTGTAGAAAAGAGGCATGATGAAAAAAGGCATTCTGAGTTATTCAGTCGTGCTGGTTTGAAAGCTCGCCACCTTCGCCGAATGACTCGAGCACGTTTTTTTCGGTCAGTAACTGATCGAACTGTCGCTTTTGAGTCACTCTGTTTTAAGCATTTCACCTAAATTAAACAAGAATGTCACAGTCCGTGTCTATGGTGCAAGGTAGGAGACCGTCTCATTGTAGCCAAGTTACGACAGTTGCTCGATTGACGCATTTCACGTCTTCGATATTGTGTCTGAGATAATTTCCCAATGAGCTGCCTTTAAAAACGGAATGTCCTGCAATTGTAGTATGCGCTGGAGGTTTCTTTTGGATGGGTAAGGACCCTTGAGATGCGATATCGTCGTATAATTATGTCAAGCGAGAGGCCCTTGACATTGGAAGTGGGAACTTCGAAAGCAAAGTTGCCAGCTACTCGGTATGCACGAGCTAAATTGAACGCCGAAGTAGTGGCTTCGAGAGTTCTGAGGTCAAGGTCGAGAAAATTGGGGGAATCCCAATTAGTGCGCATGCGTTTGTAAACGGTAGGCTTGGTGACCAGAAGAAACAAATCTCATCGCGAGTTCGTAAATGGGCAAACGTTGATCGCGCTGTAACATAGCTTTTACTATAATTGTTGTTTTTAACTGGTTGAACGAAAGCTGGGATAATTGTCCTTAAATAGAATGACTGTCTATAATAATGATTTCGTTGACCAGAATGTTGGGGACAATAAAAAAAGGTTGTTTATGTGGTAGCGAAGTCGGTTAACTTAAAACTCTTTTTGTAGTGTTTTTTTTTAATGATTGTGTATCGGTAAAACTGCTGGACAAAAATAGTTTGGTCAGAGCGAATGTTTGTGTTACTGGTAAATTTAAAAAGGCAGAACTCCATTTTTTGGGAATCAAGATATAAGGTGTAGTGAAAAGAAGATAAGTTCAGCGAATTTCATATTATTTGAGAAAATGTGTGTCCGAATTTTTAAAACAGAAAAATTGTTGTACTTAGGTGTTTGTAAATTACGTTTGTCCTCGTTAATTGGGAAGAGGATGTATGTTTATATAAAGTTCAAAGTCAAGATTGGATTTTTGTAGCCTACGTGCGTGTGTGCATGTGTATTAGACATAATACATAGACATAGAACACTTTATTATCTCAATTACGATAAACTCGGGTGTGGTGAATCACAATAAACAGCATAAAACGTAAGAACATGAATAAAATATCAAGGCGCAAATATAGTCAGCTCATCATAGTGTGGGGAGTGGGTACACACACACACACACACACACACACACATACACACACACACACCGTCGAACACACACATAACGTCGAACACACACACACACACACACACACACACACACACACACTCA
>NC_090256.1:13330648-13353148 GCF_037325665.1 Littorina saxatilis | reverse complement strand
ACCCATGAGAAGGGCCCCCAGGGGACCTTTTCAAATCTGAAAAGCCTGGCCCCCGGGCCGGGACTTTTCAGAGCTATTCAGGGCCTCCGGGGGACTTTGTCAGCTCTAAAAAGATCCGCCTTTAGCGACCAAGTCTCATTTTCGACTGGCCCCCCCTACAGCAACTTTGGCCCCCCCCCCCCCCCTCGCATCCCAGATAGTCCCCCCCCCCCAAAAAAAAAAGCCCCCCCCCCTTTCAAAACAATTTCGGGCTAGTTATTACACTGTATCATCACGTGGCCCAGATGTCCACTGAGAGAAAATTGAGTCAAGAAACAATTACATGAACTTCGACCCATAGATCCGCAATACTCGGGGACCATGTCCATGACTTCGACCGCTTCGCAGCGCCTTTGTGACGTCGGATAGTGACGTCACTTTGTTCTAAATTTAAAGTTGATTCAAGATGGACGACAGCAATTGTTTGCTGAAATTGCAAACTACAAACGCGATAAAACTTATTCTTTTATAACAAAAGAATGTGGAGATGTTCATCATGCTGCAAAGGTGAAGAAGCGTAAAACACCCAAAGTAAGATGTAGGACTGCGGAGCCGCAGTCAAAAAAGGGGTGGGGAGGACCTTTTCAAAGGGGAGACCATCTGGGCAAAATTGCTTGATCGGAGCTGAAAAAGTCCCCCGGAGACCCTGTATATATCTGAAAAGTCCCCCGGGGGCCCCTTTTAGCTCTGAAAAGTCCACCGGAGGCCCTTTTCAGAGGGGGCACTAAACGGGATACTACACCGGTATTGGCAGTTGAAGAGTTTCAGCTTGTCAGTGACTGAAAGTGGTGTGCTTTTGTTGACAATCCTAGAAACGGCGGTCCTGGGGCGACGCGCCAGGTAAGGCTGTTTTGCTTGAGAATTGAAATATGTGAAGAGCTACAGAAATCGATAATTGTCAATACAATCTTCAGTTCTAACCCAGCTTTCCTTTGTGGACTGGCTGGCTGGGCCGGAGAATGTAACGTGACCAGTCGACTACGGTTCTTGTGAGGCTACGTCATTAGGCATAATAAGGTTTCAAAACGGTGCCCGTGTATGCGCAAAGTCATATTCAACCGTGTTATATATCTTTTTGTATGGGGTAACTGGTGAACAAAATGTGCTTTATAGTCATTGACTGTGCGTCAGGTACTATCTATTTCAGTCACAAGCCGGCCGACAGTGGCCCTGACCTGCGACACAATTATTCAGGCAGTCGAATGTTGCACCTCCGTCCTTGTATTATGTAACTCCTGTTCCGGTTTGCCGAGACTCGATGCCATTTTGTGCTTGTAACCAATCGTATTATTTTATTGTAGAATAGAAGCCAAACGAAGAGAGATCTCTCAGATGATGAATAAATGAAAAACTCACATAGATTTCGTTACAGCGATGTTTGTGGTAGCAGTGTGACATATAAAACAAATTTAAAAAAATAAAATCGATAGTGTGCATGAAGAAAAAATATGAAAAGCTACGAACATCTGGTGTTCAAACTAAGTCAACCGGGCTTCTTGTTATCTAACGTACGGAGCGCAGTGCCCTGGGTTTTTTTTTAAACCTGTCTGAGCAAACAACTGCACGACTTGATGTGTTACACAATCTAGTCATGATGTATGTGTGTGTATACATGTATATATATACACTCGTGTCGGTGCTCGATATGACAATGACTGTGTGTTATGAAGTCAAGAATGATAAGCTCGGCCGCATTCAGGTTATTGATTCGGGGTGGGGTTTTTTTCACCACTGACTAAAACAAATATGCATCTGGGGGCTGATCAATATGCTTCGATATTTTTAGATCGTGTGAACGATCAATGACGTTTCCCTAGACATTTCAAAAGGAATTAACTAAACTGACCTGACGACTTAAATAAATATAAATAAAACTATACGACATAAAGGTGCAGCATTGAGGAATAATTCGCAACAACTTTAAATTGCTACGACTGGCAAATACTTGAATAATTTTCTGACCTTTTCTTTTTTTCGAGGAACGATTCAATGCAGAGAACATTTTGCACGCCTGCTTCACACAATGTTGTTTTGCAATTAACACCCAACAAAACAACAACTGTTGGTTTACACAGCACAGATCAAAACTTCAAAATCATTGTAAATGATACAGATGTGAGAATGTTAAACCCTGCTTTGCACCAATGTACGCGCACACGCACGTGATTGTGTGTCAGTGTGTGTGTGTGTGTGTGTGTGTGTGTGTGTGTGTGTGTGTGTGTGTGTGTGTGTGTGTGTGTGTGCGTGCGTGCGTGCGTGCGCGCGCGCGTGTGTGTGTGTTTTATGAAAGCATGGTCGTTGACATCATGAGATGTTATGGGGAATCCTCTTTTCTTCTTGCAGTGTTTTTAAACCAGTTTAAAGAAACGTCACAGTTTATCTTGAGAAATGGCATCAGCACCGGCGCAGAGGCCCGCTCGTGCCTCCAAATCAAGCACAAGCATCAGTGGTATACCAGTCACAAGGCCACAGAAAGAGCTGCTGAACAACAACAGTGTGATGGAGACGTTCCTCAACACCCTAGAGCAGCGTGGCGTCACTGCTGAGCAGAGAACCTTGCACACCGACAACATCACGGTCACTGCCGGCGATGCAGAGACGGGGAGGCAGTGCTTGCGATCAGTCATTCGCACTGAGACTCTCACGTTGGACGGCCAGCAAGAGATGCTCTCCGCACTGCAAGGCCTCTTCGACAGGTTTCCTTCCCAGATGGCGTATGATGTGGACGCCAGCCAGAACAAGGTGGGCGTGGCCTTCCTGGAGGAGATCAGCAGGGAGGTCCTGCCCGTCCTGCGAGAGCTAAAAACTCCGCGGAAGCTTGTCCCACTGCCCGACTACCTAGCCGGCTTCTTCCACCGCCATCTGCAGAAATTATGGGCGACATTATGCAGCCGCCAGCTTCACGGCGCGGATATTGGCCTGGATGTCCACAAGGACTTAGAAGGAAAGCAGTTCGTCCAGTTCAGATGTGAGCCGGACCGCGTTCCTGCGGTTCACAACGTCCTGGAAAACATGCTGAAGGTCTTGTGGTTAGCTCGGATAGATGTCAGTTGCGGTCTCGGTCTTTTCCTCACGAGTTCAGAGGGGCAGAAAGTCATCCAGGATATAGAAGATAAAAGCGGATGCACAGTCAATGTGGAAAGGAGCGGAGAGCTCGTGCTGTTCACGGCAAGGTCACCTCAAGGTCATCGCGTGATGGTCTGCGAAGGCAACATGGCGGCCTCCGACTGCGACGTGCTGGTGCTACCGCTAGCGGAAGGGCAACAGGAGTGGCCTCCCTCATATAAGTGTGTACTCGAGAGAGGTAAGTGCCTGAACTTTTGAATGGAACATCTCCTGTCATCAATAACTTCTGTGGAGTCTTTTTCTCAGCTTAGTGTCAGACTCGAGTACGTGTCTCAAAATAGCAATCTGGTTCCTGCATTGTGTGCATAAATCTGCAAGTCAGACAATAAAATAACAAATTATTAAAATTAGAAATTGAAGGCAGTTATTATCAAAAGAATAAACCTGCTTTCTGCTTTTCATAAAGCACTAATTATCTGCTACTTTTTACGGCCAACGTTTCGTTTTCTGCAGGGTGCCTCCCAGCAGAAGTTCGCATGCACACCTCGAGGGTGGGGCTGCCTCCCAAGCCTCAGATCGTTGCCTTACAGTGCCAGTGGCTGACCCCAGGCCAGAGGGTGGTCATCATGTACATCCCAGCCCATGATAACGCCCAGCTGGAACAACTCGTCTCTCAGGCTGTGAAGGAGGCACTCAGAGTCACCAGCGACAGAAAGTAATTTCAGATAATTGAATTGAATTGAAATTTATTTTTCGAGGGTGACAGAAATAGGAAGTGCAAACATGATTTTTTTAACATTCGACCCTCGCCCATTGAGGGGTAACTCAATAACAAGAAGAACGAGAGAGAGAGAGAGAGAGAGAGAGAGAGAGAGAGAGAGAGAGAGAGAGAGAGAGAGAGAGAGAGAGAGAGGAGGGGGATGAGAGAGAGGCGGAGGGAGGGAGGGACCAGAGAGAGAGAGAAAGAGATGGGTGGGTGGATGGGGACACACACACACACACACACACACACACACACACACACACACACACACACACACACACACCTACACACACACCTGCACACACAAACACACACACAAATACACACATGCACAAACAAACACATACACAGACATCTACACACATGCACAAACAAACAGATATACAGACATCTACACACACACACACAAACACACACACACACACACACACACACACATATATATACACACACATACACACACACACGCACGCACGCACACGCAAGCACACACACACACACACACACACACACACCGTACACACACACACACACTCACCGTACACACACACACACACACACACACACACACACACACACACACACACACACAGAGGCAAGCCCACAAGCCAAGAACTGTAACAAAAAGACAGATATTCATTGTGTTCAGGATTGGCCTGGGCCTCCCGTTCATGCTTGGCGAAGGAATACCTCTGGGCGTGTCCTGGCGTCTGCTGCTGCGAGCTGTAGTGGACAGCTGTGACGACACACTCGCACCGGTCAAGTTTTACGGGGACGTGTTGCCAGAGTTTCAGGAAATGACACAGTTCTTCGAGGAGAACGGTTGGACCTGCGAGATGAACGCTGAAGGTAACTGGTCCCCCTCTGCTCACTCTCTCTGTCTCTCTCTGTTTCTCTGTCTCTCTGTCTCTCTGTCTCTCTCTCTCTGTCTCTCTCTCTCTTCTCTCTGTCTCTCTCTCTCTCTCTCTCTCTCTCTCTCTCTCTCTCTCTCTCTCTCTCTCTCTCTCTCTCTCTCTCTCTCTCTCTCTCTCTCTCTCTCTCTCCCCCATAAGAGGAACAAGAAGAAGAATTGTTCACAGCAAAAACGTTTCACCGCGCTATTTTGAAATAATGTATAAGTTTGATACCGGCGTCTTCAATATAATATTTTTTGGACAAGTAGGCTTACATAAGCGGAAGAGGGACATGATTTTGATATCAGTCTGATTTTTTTAAAATCACTTTGACGTCATCCCGAAGCAGATCATTTACAGTCAAACTACGAACTATCTGAACAGAAGCCAAGCATTGTACTTCATCTGTACTGAAGCATTTTACGTACTTCATGCAATGATGTGTTAATAAATTTCATTTAAATTGATACCTTCAAATGTATTTTATTTTAAGTACATTGCCTGTAAAAATGGGATACACTCGTGTAACAAGAATGCTGAAAATGTTGTCTTTGAGAGGTAGGATATTTTAGTAATGTCAGAATTTGAAAGAGATATGGTAGTAATGTCCAATATTATTCATCTGTAACTGCTGTATTGTGCTTTTTTTGGTCTCCAGACGACCATTACATGGATCGGATCCAAGTCACAATTGGGGATATCTTCGATGCTCAGGTAGTTTCCCTACAGATAATCTGTAGGCTTAAACATTCATTAATTAGTTGTCATTAAAATAAAATGTTCATTATCATATTTAATGATGCTTGCATAGTATTATTTATCAATTCCTAAATCCAAAAATAGAAAGATGTGTTGTTTTCTCTGAAAATGTGCTCAAAATAAAAGAAAATCGGCTTATGCAAATTAAGTCTTATGTCGTCATGCTTCGTCGAGGCGAGCTCGACCCGTCTCGGTTTAGGGGCTTCAGCTGCATGGCCAGGTTTTATATAGTTGTCTCGACGATGACGGATCTGACATTTTCAGTGTCCATTGTTTAGTTTCAGGCCGACAGATTGATTACATGTGTTGATATGGCTTGACGCGACTTGTTTATTTTTTTTGTTGATATTTTTTTTGTAAGCGTTATTCTTGAATCCACAAGCCCTAATTCAACGCCCTTTTTCTGATCGATTCTTCCACTTTGTGTTTTGAAGAAGATACAAGCAGACGCACTGGTGAACTCCACAGATCCCCGACTACAGTTGGCTCTTGGTCAAGTGTCCAGTGAAGTGGCGAAGAAGGCTGGTGACGCCCTGGTCCAGCACTGTCAGCAGCAGTACCCCAAAGGCTTCAACGAAAACGCAGTGGTCGTCACAGACTCTTACAACCTCACGCAGTTCACCTACATTTTTCACGTTGCTCTTCCGACAACGGAATGGAGTAAAGGCGTACGTATATATATATATATTTAAGTTATTTTCGGGTTATTCTAAAATGATCATGGCTTATCCTGTTAAAAATGTGTGTGTTTGTCCTTGTGCCATTGAATTCTGTGTATTGAGTATCAAGCAAGAAAAGCAAGAACACAAGATCATGTACCGGGCGATTGTCCAAAGTGTATGTATATGTCTCAAAACATGTTTTTGGTGGTTGTCTTTAGGCTGTGTATGTATCAAAACGTATTTTTGGCGATTGTCTAGATGGTGTGTATGTCTCAAAACGTATTTTTGGTTATCGTGTAGAGGCTGTGTATGTCTTTAAAAGTATCTTTGGTGAATATATAGTGGCTGTGTATGTCTTTAAAAGTATCTTTGGTGAATATATAATGGCTGTGTATGTCTTTAAAAGTGTCAAAGGACATGTTTCTCTTTTTTTGTGTGCTATAAGGACGAAGCTGACTTGCTTGAAAATCTGGGCAGTCGCGTGGAAGCCTGTCTGCTTGTGGCGAGCATCAAGGGCCTGAAGACCATCGTCTTCCCCGCTTTGGGCACGGGCACGCTGCACTACCCGCCCGACAAGGAGGCCAAGACTGTGCTCAGGGCTGCCAGGCAGTTCTTCACTCGTGTCCCGCACTCTTCCCTCCAACTCGTCACCTTCGTCAGCTACGAAAAGAACTTGGATGTGGCCAAGGTACGAGAAACACTATTTTCTTTTTTTTTTAATTCTCTTTTTGTGGATTTTTTAATTTCTTTTTACATGTATATGCTGTACATTGCAGGACATCACATAAACAAGGGGACACATTCATAAAACAGAACACACTTGGACAATTGCAACACACAGGGGGTGGTGGTGGTGGTGGGGGGGATCATTGCTTGGTGGTCGCAGTATCAAGAATATGTGAAACACTATTGTTGCTTGAACATGCCTAAAACTGTGATTTCAATAGACGTTTTCCGGAAATATCTCTGTAAGGATTTTCAGCATCAGAGATAGTTGTTCGTCCTGATCGCAGGATACAGCCGATCGGAAGCGTGGAACATGCTCCTGATGTTGTGAAAACCTTGTCCGAGGTTCAGGGGCTCTTACTCCTCCAGACCGCTGATAATTCTGACAGAGTTATTTTCGAAAATCGTCTGTTGTGCTGCTTTTAAGAAGAACTCTACTGAAACTCTTTATTTGTGGTAAACTGAGTAGCAAAATCGATGTAAAATTGCCGTTTGTTTCAAACAGCGACAACTGTCTCGGACGGTTTGTATCTCGAACCAAAGAGCGATAAGTGTGCGCATTTTGTACCTGCCAGCGGTCAAAGGGAGAACATCCGATCGAGACGGAAATAAAACTATCAAATTTATAGCAAACCAATCAACTATGTAACCTATTCAACGAACTTGAATGTTGTTTGTTTGTTTGTTTGCTTAACGCCCAGCCGACCACGAAGGGCCATATCAGGGCGGTGCTGCTTTGACATATAACGTGCGCCACACACAAGACAGAAGTCGCAGCACAGGCTTCGTGTCTCACCCAGTCACATTATTCTGACACCGGACCAACCAGTCCTAGCACTAACCCCATAATGCCAGACGCCAGGCGGAGCAGCCACTAGATTGCCAATTTAAAGTCTTAGGTATGACCCGGGGGTTCGAACCCACGACCTCCCGATCACGGGGCGGACGCCTTACCACTAGGCCAACCGTGCCGGTTTTACGAACTTGAATGCTTGCACCTCTAAGGCAACGCTACCTAATTAAGCATGCCGCATAAGCAATGCAACGTTATTATCCCCAAGTAAATACATGTAGTTCAAAACTTCCGAACCCCAGCAATAGCTCATCTTCAGCTCCTCTCACACGAAAGTGAATTACCTGATAAACAAAGGGAAGTAAGCACTCTAAATGCAGACGCCATGTGTAATAGAGTAGGTGAGAGTTATGCGGAACCTGTCTCCTGGCACCTGAGAGAATAACAAGCATTGAAATGAACAAGCGAATTTCATCCTCAAAAAAGGACGATCGCCGCAATATTTGTACCTCATTCTCCAAGGCACTCTAACTTGTCCATTGCAGTGGTTGTTATTCTCTAAGGTGCCAGTAGACAGGTTCCGCATAATTCTCACTTACTCTATTGCACATGTCGTATGCATTTAGAGCGCTTACTTCCCTTCGTTTATCAGATCTTTAAATAGTGCTGTGCCTCATTTATTTAAGATAGTAGCACGGGTGGTTGCTGCTTTGACGATTTGAAATCTATCAACAGGTGTTCAAAGCCGAGGAGACGGTCTACAGGTATGCTGCTTTTCGTCCACCTGCCTCTGTGGAAGGTAATAAGCAGTGTGATGCTTTGCTCTCTGTCTCTCTCTGTCTCTGTCTGCCTGTCTGTCTGTCTGTCTGTCTGTCTGTCTGTCTGTCTGTCTCTTTCTCCCGCTCTCTCTCCTCCTCTCCCTCTGTCTCTCTGTCACTGTTTGTCTCTCTCTCTCTCTCTCTGTCTGTCGGTCTCTGTCTCTGTTTCTCTCTTTTTGTCTGTCTGTCTGTCTGTCTGTCTGTCTGTCTGTCTGTCTGTCTGTCTGTTTCTCTCTCTCTCTCTCTATCTCACTATCTCCCCCTTTCACACACACATACACACACACACACACACACACACACACACATACACACACACACACAAGCACGCACGCACACACACGCACACACACACACACACAAGCACGCACGCACACACACGCACACACACACACACACACAAGCACGCACGCACATACACGGACACACACACACACATACACGGACACACACACACACACACACACACACACACACACACACACACACACACACACACACACACACACACACCTTAGCGACCACCATTGAAAGCGAAACCTGCCCACAACGACTACCCCGAAAAGATCCCCGACGAGTGTTCCCCTCTATAGCCTCATTCACCTTTTCATAGCGACCACCTGTCAATAACGACCACTGTTGGTCGGTCCCTTCGGTGGTCGCTATGGACAGGTTTGACTGTATTGGGATACTGTGATTTCAGAGTGTCGCTACACGGTGAACAAACGCCAGGTACAAGCGGTGACAGGGGATGCATTGTCACAACAGTGCACTGCAGGACTGCTTGTCTGTGCCGACAAGCCAGAACAAGGTCATTTCACCTCTCTCCCTTTCTTCTTTCTAGTTCTCTTGATCCTTTTATCATTCTGGTTTTACTTTGCCTAACATTTGTTCTGATACCAACTATCTGGACCATCTTTCTCAAAATGTGGCAATCAACGCTTCGGCCGGATATCAATGTTTTCCGCTGAGTATCGATTCCACACCTCCTTCAGAAACCTTGCACCTTTTTCAATTTCAGTGCCTGTGTAGTGTTACTGATGTTGGTGGTTATTGGTGCCGGGTGTGTGTGTGTGTGTGTGTGTGTGTGTGTGTGTGTGTGTGTGTGTGTGTGTGTGTGTGTGTGTGTGTGTGTATGTGTGTGTATGTGTGTGTGTGTGTGTTTGTGTGCGTGCGTGCGCGCGCATGAGAGCGTATCCGCGTGCCTGCATCCGTCCGTCATTGACAGACAGACAGACAGACAGACAGACAGACAGACAGACAGACAGACAGACCGACAGACAGACAGACCGACATGCAGAAAGACAGACAGACAGGCAAACAGACAGACAGACAGACCGACAGACAGACCGACATGCAGAAAGACAGAAAGACAGACAGACAGGCAGACAGACAGACAGGCAGACAGACAGACGGCATATCAATATATTAATTATTCTTTGCCTCATGAAATTCGTGCTCCCACTTGACCTCAGCAGGTAGCCAGGAAGACTACCGCAGAATGGCAGCCAAGGGATGCAACATGCAGACAGTGAAAGTAGACAAAAAACTGGCCAACACGATCAAAGACATCATTCAAACCTCCACTGCTTCCTCCGTACAGATCAATCTGCAGACGTTTGGTAAAGTTTAATTTTTAATTAGAAAAGGCATGTATGAAAGCATGTGTAGATTTGTATTTATTGCATGTCATTAAATATTAAATATAAAATTATTAAGTACTTGCCTGGATTGAACACAACCGTATTTGCAAAATATTTCGACTGAAAAAGCCTCACTAAAAGCTATTGAGAATTGTGTCGCCCGATCGAAACCTTCACAATTGTGAAATAAGAATCAAAATGCAGACAGCACACATGAAGCAAGGGTTGCACATACAGGAGTTAATCCAGTAATAAGGAGAGGAAAACCTATAAGCGATTATTATACAGTGGAACCCTTAGTTTAAGACCTGCAACAATCAGAGAAAATCAGGTCTTAGAAAGGGGGAGTCTTAAAATGGGGAATCTTAAAATGGAGGTTTGGGCGGGGATGTAGCTCAGTCGGTAGCGCGCTGGATTTGTATCCAGTTGGCCGCTGTCAGCGTGAGTTCGTTCCCACGTTCGGCGAGAGATTTATTTCTCAGAGTCAACTTTGTGTGCAGACTCTCCTCGGTGGCCGAACACTCCGTGTGTACACGCAAGCACAAGACCAAATGCGCACGAAAAAGATCCTGTAATCCATGTCAGAGTTCGGTGGGTTATAGAAACACGAAACTACCCATCATGCTTCCTCCGAAAACGGCGTATGGCTGCCTAAATGGCGGGGTAAAAAACGGTCATACACGTAAAAATTCCACTCGTGCAAAACAAAAACACGAGTGTACGTGGGAGTTTCAGCCCACGAACGCAGAAGAAGAAGAAGAAGAAGAAGAAAAAAATGGAGGTTTGTTTGTTTGTTTGTTCGTTCATGGGCTTTTACGTGTATGACCGTTTTTACCCCGCCATTTAGGCAGCCATACGCCGTTTTCGGAGGAAGCATGCTGGGTATTTTCGTGTTTCTATAACCCACCGAACTCTGACATGGATTACAGGATCTTTTTCGTGCGCACGTGGTCTTGTGCTTGCGTGTACACACGGGGGTGTTCGGCCAACTGGATACAAATCCAGCGCGCTACCGACTGAGCTACATCCCCGCCCTGAAATGGAGGTAAATTTACAGAGTTATGAACAGGAAGGCTGTAAAAGCAAGGTCTTAAATATGGCATTCCATTTGTCAAATAATTATTTGGATACTTTTTCATGTTTTTTTCACCAGTTTTAGCTAAATAATCATTATTTAGAAGCTCATGTGCTAAATAAGTAATTGTTTATAAACAATGTAAAACAATTCTAAATAATTGTTTGTTTACGTAAACCATTCATTATTTACCTAAACAATTCATTGTTTACGTAAATAATTCATTGTTTACGTAAATAATGATTTATTTAGCAACATTGCTGATTGTTTACAAACAATGTAAAATACGTCTAAGTAATATATTGTTTACGTAAACACATTTCAACGGCAACACTATTTTCCGTACAGAATGGAAATTTTATTCTTGAAATAATTTCGTAACTGACATCAACATCAAGATGCGAACACCACTATAAGCTTCTAGCTTGTTGCTGTTTCTGTGAACTTTGTATACATGTCATGATTGTAACCTTTGTTAAAATAAACTTATGCTTAAAAAAAAAAAAAAAAAAAAAAATTAAGATGCGAAATTAATTCAGCAAAAAAAAAAAAAAAAAAAAAAAATCACTCTACACAGACATCACCCGGACCGTTGATTTGTGGTTTGTGTCCAAGTGGAAACATCCTGTCATTCCGTGTAAGAGCCTGGACAGATCCGTGGTGATGGCTGTATGATTGGTCACACGAGAAGAAGTGGATGTTCCCGGTGTAACACGAGAAAATTACTCCCACGAGATTTTTACTCCGGAGTAAACATTTCGTACGAAAAAGTTACTCCCTTTACGAAAAAAGCACTCCCCCATTGCACGAGAAAATTACTCCCCAAGACAGGTGAGTTCCGAGTAAACATTTTGTACAAAAATGTTACTCCCCTGACGAATAAATAACGAATAAATTACTTCACCCCAACACGAGCAATTTAACTTCCCATGCCAGGTGTACGAAATTTGTACTCCCTTGTCCCCTGTTAGTCTTGGTGGTGGAAGGGGTGGAAGGAGGGTAGCGCGACATTCGTGTGCGCGAGATCACTTATTGGCATTATCCCTTCGCCCGCATCCCATTTTTGCGTACGAGATTTTTTACTGGAAGTAAAAAAAATGGGGAGTAAAAATTTCGTGGAGGGAGTAATTTTTTCGTGCCTTGGGGAGTTCTTTTCTCGTACGAAAAGTGTACTCGGAGTAAGAATTTCGTACGAAATATTTACTCCGGAGTAAGAATTTCGTACGAAATATTTACTCCGGAGTAAATATTTCGTGGAGTAAGAATTTCGTGTTACACCGGGAATCATCTGAGACCAGTGTTGTTTGTTGCAGCCACGAGTCAAGTGGATGACATTATCACTGGTGCGGAAAAGGGGCTGTATTCTGCCCGCAATGTGCATATTGTTATCCTCATCGCACCGACCTCTCACATTCTCAGCCAGATTTTCGGTAAACACGCTTGTGTGTGTGTGTGTGTGTGTGTGTGTGTGTGTGTGTGTGTGTGTGTGAGTGTGTGTCTGTGTGTGTGTGTGTGTGTGTGTGCGCGGGGGGGGGGGGGGTGTTTGCGTGTGTGTGTGTGTGTGTGTATGTATGTGTGTATGTAAGTATGTACGTACGTACGGGTGTTGTGTGTCTGTCTGTGTGCGTGTGGGTGTGTGTTTTGCGTTCATGAGTGATGTATGTGTGTGTGTGTGTGTGTGTGTGTGTGTGTGTGTGTGTGTGTGTGTGTGTGTGTGTGTGTGCATGATTGTCGCGTGTGTGAGTGAGTGAGTGTGTGTGTGTGTGTGTGTGTATGTGTCAGTGTGTGTGTGGGTGTGTGTGTGTGTGGGTGTGTGTGTGTGTGTGTGTTTATGTTTGAAATAATGTCTACAATTCACTTACTTATTTTATACCCTGTTATATCCCATGACCTCCCTTCTTTGTCTCTGTTACTTCAGTATGGGTATATGTGTTGTATTTTTATAGCTCAATAAATACATCATGGACTCCAAAAAATATATGATAGTGCAGATTCCGATTTGGGCAAAGGACTACTTTCCTCCCGACCTTTGACCTCGCGCCGAACAATGTGACACATTTGTATGAAGTTCTAAAATCGTATTGCACGGCTCAGAAAACCATATCAGTTGCACGCAAAAATGAATCTCAGAACTGATCTGATGTATGAGATGCAATAAGCAAAAGTTTCTTTCATTATGAAAGCAATGCAGGTCGAAAAAAACGAACATTCAACTTACAAGATAACCAGATGCTAGCGAACCAAAACAAAAACACGAGTACCCTCCCCTTGCATCGTTAGCAGACGACTTTTGAGAATCTGTCGGTAGTGTGTTTTGGTGTGCGCCTTCAGCTATCAAACATCGGCTGTTTCACGTGTTTTGCGAGCAAGTCTACTCTTTTGCCTGGCTCTGCAGTAAGTCCACATATTTTTCCGTAATCCAGTCATATTCCTTCAAAATGCAATCAATCGGCGGTGACAGACGTGTCGGTCGCGTTTTTCTCACACCCATACCAGTTTAAGTTCATCCATGCAAACACACTCGCAAAACAGTTTATCACGTAGATACATTTCAAATAGGGAGCAAATGGTTAAATCTAAACCTACATATTTGTTCCCTAAAATTTGCTTCTCTGTCAATAAGCCTAATTACACACGTTCGAGAAAAACAACGTGGAATCGATTCTGAATCGAGTAAGCCAAATGGGTCCCAAACCCGTTTCGCCCGTTCTGCCGACCTGAAACGCAAAACAAAAGAATTGTGCGCTTCAACTAAATTAATTTCTATTCGACTTCATTACTTTCTTGCAACTTATGAACCTTTACTTAAAGCTTTTAAATGGTCTGAAAGTAGTGTTACCGCGTACTTATCGATGCACTCATTCGTTTGAATTTTTCAGCGACGGTCACTTAGTTTAAGGTTGCAAAAGGGCTAAGTCTCGCTGGCAACAGTTTTACCCTGCACAGATCGCAACAGTGCCGCTAGTAGTCTACACTTTGTGTTTGATGGTAGAATGGGATATTCAGATTACAACACTCGTGGTTTTTTATATGGCTTGTATTTCAGTCAAGACCCAGCGGGAATATCAATCGAGAGCCACTCGCCAGAGGCTCGTGTCTCCCGATGATATTCATCCGCTGGGTCTTGACTGAAATACAAGCCATATAAAAAACCACTCGTGTTGTAACCTTTACATATATGTGTACACATGTACTACTGATATTCAAAAGTATGGGACAATCGGCTACTCTTTTGTACCCTTTAGCGTAGTGTTGTTTTGCTCGGACAGTTCGTGCATTTATAATCCATTAAAAAAACACAAATGCAATAAAGAAGACAGCAAGGTTATGTGATGTGGCGTTGGTTTGTTTAATCTGTGACAATATTACATATAGTTTGATTTGTTATGTTGTTTGTTTCAATGTGATACAAAATAGTACTAAGGTTGCGTTTAATGTTTTATTTTCTAGTTTATTACTTCCCGTTCCAAGTTTCAGAAGTGCGGTACGTGTTTTCGTACAAAACTCTACATCCTCCGAGTGTGTCCTCCCTGACATACTGTAATTATTGACACTGTATGAATCTGGTGTTCCACGTCCGAATAATTCCTATTACAGCTAAAGGCGGTCCTTATTTGAGCCTGAAGTCGACTTTGCGAGGACTTCGCGAAGTCTTTTTTTTATAACAAAACCTCAGTGCTAATGCTTCGTGTGTCCATCTTCGCGACGTATGCATCGCTTTGTCGACTTGGTCCAGTTAAGGACAGGCTTGACATGTGTGTTCGTTCATGGGCTGAAACTCCCACGGCTTTTACGTGTATGACCGTTTTTACCCCGCCATTTAGGCAGCCATACGCCGCTTTCGGAAGAAGCATGCTGGGTATTTTCGTGTTTCTATAACCCACCGAACTCTGACATGGATGACAGGATCTTTTTCGTGCGCACTTTGTCTTGTGCTTGCGTGTACACACGGGGTTGTTCGGACACCGAGGAGAGTCTCCCCACAAAGTTGACTCTGAGAAATAAATCTCTCGCCGAACGTGGGGACGAACTCACGCTGACAGCGTCCAACTGGATACAAATCCAGCGCGCTACCGACTTAGCTACATCCCCGCCCGGACAGGCTTAACATAATGTTTATTGTTTTTGCGACAGACAAGTCCTCGAGGTATAGGGATGGAAAGCCCACGAAGACAGTCCCGGCGAATGGCAGTGAGGGTGCCACTGTGGGCATTTGTGGTCGGCGGCAAGGCGCGAAGAACGCCGCGGCAGAGGTTGGTCAGTCTGTGTTAGTTAGCCTATATAGTGACCATAGAGGTTGGTCAGTCTGTGTTAGTTAGCCTATATAGTGACCATAGAGGTTGGTCAGTCTGTGTTAGTTAGCCCCGGTGACCACAGAGGTTGGTCAGTCTGTGTTAGCCCTTGTGACCATAGAGGTTGGTCAGTCTGTGTTAGTTAGCCCTAGTGACCATAGAGGTTGGTCAGTCTGTGTTAGTTAGCCCCGGTGACCACAGAGGTTGGTCAGTCTGTGTTAGTTAGCCCCAGTGACCATATAGGTTGGTCAGTCTGTGTTAGTTAGCCCTAGTGACCATAGAGGTTGGTCAGTCTGTGTTAGTTAGCCCTAGTGACCATAGAGGTTGGTCAGTCTGTGTTAGTTAGCCCCAGTGACCATAGAGGTTTGGTCACTTTGTGTTAAAAAGCCCTAGTGATCATAAAGGTTGGTCAGTCTGTGTTGTAGTTAGCCCTAGAGACCATAGAGGTTAGCCACCATAGATATTCGAAACAGGTGCACTGCCAACGATCAAAAATCAAGAAAAAGTTGATGGAACGTTTAATTTTAGACAAATTGTGGGTGATTTGCTTTGTCTGAATTACAGGTTCCATAAACTTTACGTTTCTTTGTAGTTTATTTTGATTCCTAGTAAAAATGATTATCTTCATAGACTTGACGCAATCCGCCACTGTTGTTGCATCAACACAATCATTCATTAAAAGAAGAATAAGAACGTGGAAAAGACGAAGAAAAGGATATCAACATACATTGTAAAGGTACTAGTGATCATGACCATCATGATTTGGATGGTGGTGAAAGTTAGCTGACATCTCAAAACATCAGCTTAGAGCGCGCACGGAAGCATCAATATTTGTGAAAAAATGCGTGCACTTGATCAGCACGAAAGTACTTCTGCTAGTTCCCTTTTCTTGTCTTCACAAAACTCCCCTGTTTTAAAGTCACCGTGTAATACTTTCAGGTCAAGAAGATTGATGTTCCAGACAGTTTCAAAGAGGCAGAGACGTACAGCCTTCATCCAAGGTTTCTCAGTCCACAAGGTAAGTGGGCTACTAACCCAATTTCTCTGTGGTCTTGGTCTTAGCGTATTAAACCGTAAACTAATGACTAGATATACGTGTCCTTGCGTGCAGTATAGTAGTACTTCACTTACTTGCTAGTGTTGCAGTGAATACTACAAATCAACACACTTGATACACAGCAGGGTGAAGATGAACGATAATTGCGCACAGTCGCGTGCATGAGTTTGAAAATCCTACAGCGGCTAAACTGATTATTTCAATGCGGAAACATGCTCACCATGAAGTCAGAAGTCAGAACATCCCCTTAGCTGTTTTTCCGAGTCCCGAGTGAAACATTTTGGGTGTTCTTCTTTCATTGTATTTAGGTATGCCATCTCCGCCTGGGGGACAGGCACCACCAGGAACTGGTGCTGGTGCTGGTGCTGGTGCTGGTGCAAGCCAGCGGGTGAGTAGAATAAGGCGATTCTAACGTTCCCATTGTTAGAACTCTACAAATAGTTAAGTTTTTCGCGTTTGTGTTGTAATTTGCAAGCAAACATTGTACATTGTAAAGTTAATCGACTTTGCTACAATTTGTAAAAACTAGGGCATTACCTGATACCAAGACCAGCCGGGTCCGAGTACGAAATTAGTTCGTAAAAAAATCGCAGTTCTTGACTCTTTGGGTGCAAGTCAATGAAACTTGGTAGTTCTTCTAACGGATAGCTGCCTGAGGTATTACTAAAAGCCCCAGGGGCTCCGTGCACCTGGATTTGACAAGTTCAGTACCTACTACCTAACTTCATTTCAGACCCACACCCATTATTATACACACATTTCACATTTAAACCATTAGTCGGCCCCCTGTCGATATTTATCGACTAAGTTCCTTGTTTTATTTAAATCTTAATTCAGATTTCTTTAAAACTAGTGCAAAACAGTTCAACGAGACAACAGATCCACTTCCTTTTATCCCTGTATGATTTCAGGAGGATGAGGAAAGTGGTTGTAAAGGGGGGGGAGGGGGGAGGGGGAGGGGGGGGGTAGAGAGAGAAGTTGCAGCAGCAGCATTAGTGGCTCAGTGTGGCGATGATGATGGCCCTTTACCGTCGTTTTTGTTTATCCTCGTGTTTGAAGGTACAGTTCTGCCCGTGTGAACGGTTCGGCTTATCGTGTCAGATCGGGCGGGCTAGCCTTGTGTACGGGATAAGGTGTTCCTTCCACTTGGACACATACCACAAAATCAACATCCTGTATTCTGTCTGTGCATCGTAGGAATGTTCTCATGAAATAACTCCAAACTCTGCACAAGAAGCAGGTTGTGTGTTTGTTTGCCTAACGCCCAGCCGACCACAAAGGGCCATATCAGGGCGGTGCTGCTTTGACATATAACGTGCGCCACACACAAGACAGAAGTCGTAGCACAGGCTTCGTGTCTCACCCAGTCACATTATTCTGAAACCGGACCAACCAGTCCCAGCACTAAACCCCATAATGCCAGACGCCAGGCGGAGCAGCCACTAGATTGCCAATTTTAAAGTCTTAGGTATGACCCGGCCGGGGTTCGAACCCACGACCTCCCGATGACGGGGCGGACGCCTTACCACTAGGCCACCGTGCCGGTCCACAAGAAGCGATCAGGATGTAAATTGTTGGTAGATGTCCAAGGGTAGGGTTGGTCTTGTCATGTAACGGCCTGACCACATCTGAGGTGACCAGCACAACTGGTTTCACGGGAAAGACTCTGCCTTCAAGCTAGCAGGGTTGTCATCTCACCATTGGGAGGAAAGTCGCTTGTTCGTGTCAATGCTTGTTATTCTACGAGGTGCCAGGAGATTGTTTCCGTATAACTCTCACTTACTCTCTAGCTTGCACATGTCGTATGCATTTATAGAGCGCTCACTTCCCTTGGTTTCTCGTAGCATAAAATAGCGCTCTGGCTTGTTTGTTTAAGATTGCTAAACCATGCACTTGAGCTAGTACTCTGAAAGTGACAACGCATCTCGTGATCCACACCGTCTGTTTGTTGCCAGGACAACGAGCGCGTGACGGTGGATGTGCCTCCGGACATGGAGGAAGCACGCTTGTTCTATATCTTCAAAGCTTTGCGAGCTGGTAACCTGCCCGTCAGCATGAGCTTCACCGCAGGGGGCGTCGCTGAGATCAGAACCGACATGGGCAACCTGCCCCACGCCAATCGGGTCATCCGGGAAACGCTGGGCATGCCTGCTGCTGGTCTCCGCACTGCCCCTGTGCACGCTGCACGATCCCCACAGCCACATCCCGTGCCGCCCAGTGCCGGCAGCTTCCGCGTCCCATCCGCTATTCTGTCCTCAGCAGCCACATCAAGACATGGCTTTGACAAGAACGTGACACACCAGGCCGACGACAGCCGCGTTCTGGACCCGCATCCTGGGAGCGGTTTCTCCATGCTCGACAAGTCGTCAGATGCTGGAGGCGCGCTTTCCCAAGCTGTAGCTCCACCGTACTCGGGACAGCAGAAATTAGACGACCCGACAGGCGACACGAGCTTCGTCGTGTTGTCAGATGCTTCGGCTTCCGCAGATCAACGTGCTGTGCGAATCGGTGACCTCCCGGAGCACGTGAAACTGCGCAAAGAGGTCATACAACTCACATCGGAACAATTTTCCCGGCTAGGGTTGTCCCCTGCAGAGGACTGCAGAGCCAAAGGGATACATGCCGACATCAAACTTCTTCGCGACAAGAATAAGGTTGTCATCGAAGCTGTCGACTATAAAGAGCTGGAAAAGGCCACGCATTTGGTGAAGATAAAGTCACAGATGGTTTTGAAGAGATCGAGGAGTAAGGCAAAAGATGATTAAGTACAGCGGCAGGGATGGAATACTTCACCTTGAGGCCGAAATGTGGTGGTACAAGTCCATTGCATGTAAGCCACGACGCATCTACGAAGACCTATGCGATAGAGAGAAAAAAAAAACCCGTGTTGCTGAGAGCTCTTTAATTGTACCAGACACTACTCTATATGCCCAAACGCGCGCTAATTAGCCCGACAACGTATATTTTTTATGTACATGTTTCTGATAACTGAATCTGATGTATCCCGTGCCCAAAGTGTATTGCCTCCGCGGCGGACAGAAATTTCCTTTCAAAAATAATATATAATACCGCCTCAGTTCTTTGACAAGCTTAAAACTTGACAAGCTTTCTGTGATTTACGAAATATAACTAGCATATAGTGTTATGCATTTTTCAAGATGCAGCGAACAGCACAATAGGTGCACCTCGGAACGATTTACATGTAATTTGACGCAAAAATGAAAATGTATGCCGATGCTTCTCTCATTCACTGCACTCCCATCAAAGGTACCAACCTCCCCGCCACCCCCCGCGGGTTTGGAGGAAGAATTTACCCGATGCTCCCCAGCATGTCGTAAGAGGCGACTAACGGATTCTGTTTCTCTTTTTACCCTTGTTAAGTGTTTCTTGTATAGAATATAGTCAATTTTTGTAAAGATTTTAGTCAAGCAAAAAATGTGAAGTCCTTTGTACTGGAAACTTGCATTCTCCCAGTAAGGTAATATATTGTACTACGTTGCAAGCCCCTGGAGACAATTTTTGATTAGTGCTTTTGTGAACAAGAAACAATTGACAAGTGGCTCTATCCCATCTCCCCCCTTTCCCCGTCGCGATATATCCATGAATGGTTGAAAACGACGTTAAACACCAAATAAAGAAAGAAAGAAAGAAAGAAAGACCTCCCCGCCGTCACCACGGTGGCACCCCACTCCCCCTTTCTTTAAGACCCTTAGTAGTAGCATTAATCGATCGCCTGCGCAGGTTGACTGGTTGAGTGAATAGGATTCGATCAAACTTTCGCAAAAAACCTTTTCTTTTCTTTGAATAACTGAAGAAAGGAGGAATAAAGAGGTTACACGCCTCGTCTCAGTGATTGTAAGGGATGGTGGTCTCAGTTCGCGGTCATGAAAAAGCTCGCCAAAGCTCGCATTTTTCATGATCCGCTAACTTCGACCGTTATTTTTGATGATCGCTGGGACTCGGCGTGTAACCTCTACTTATCAGTTGTTTTTCTCTGTTGTTAGTTATTCTGACTTATAGGATACAAATGTGAGAAGATAATGTGGTTAAAGTGTGATAAGGTGATAATGTGATATAATTTTTAAACAGGCAATGCATTGCTTCTATTTGTAGGCTTATTTTAGTAAGTGTGTGGGTACAATGTTTGCGTGTAACGATATGATGTGAATATGCGATGTGAATGTTACTACATGCATGGTTGATTGATTGATTAATTGATTGATTTTACAGACACACAGTCAAGCTTGTAATTTCTCTTTTAGAGATGAATAAAGATTATTGTATTGTATTGTATTGTAGTAAAATTGATATTAAAAGTCCTACGGTTTTTTGCCATTAAGGACTTGAGTGTTTGTCCGCTTTTCTTCAAGACCGTTCCATTTAAGACCCTATTTTCTCAGACATTTTGTTCATAACCTGTGTAAATGTACTCCCATTTATAGACTCCCTCCTTTTTGAGACCTCATTTTCTCGGATTGGTTTTTTTTTTTTTTAGGTCTTATCATGTTTACCACTACATGTCTAGACAGGCCTTTACATGGGGTGAAATCATTGTTGATGTTTCAACTTATACTCATGAATATGTATGTGTTCTGCGTTAATTTGGAAATGAATTCAGGGGTCGCGCTCATTGCAAATTTGAGTGTAAACATTGCCATACGCATTTCAGCCATATCGCTCCTCGAAACAAGCCTTATATTACGTCAAGTCAGTGACACCCCTCCGCTTGTTAAAACGGTGTTGCAATAACTGGGTGCAATCATCATATTATTATTGCAATTGCTTGAAAATGTAACTTACGTTGTTATGAAAAAAGTTGTTACGTTGTTATGACGAGTGTCCTTCCTCCGATCCTTGTCAACGCTCCTTGCTGTGTAGGGGCAAGGTGGGAACAATTACACCCACACCATTTTCACATGTAACTCTCTTTCAGGCTCTTTTTTTCAACGCATTATACGTTATTTGTATTTTTGACCAAAATAGGACATTTTACACAGATCGAGACAGTCGGTGTTCCCCCGAGACCGCGCCAGCTGTCGAGGTGAACGGTCACTGCCTTGATCTGTGTAAAATGTAACATTTTGCTCAAATATGTATCGATTGATTTGTACATAGAATTCCTGTTCTATTATACTGTTGTACGCACACAAACATGCTCTGTTTTGTAGTCTCGGTTAGCCGCCTAAATAGGATTTTTGTCGGACTCTGACGTCACATGGCTCAAAGAAGGGGAAACCCAATATGCAATCGATACATAGCCAATTGCACAGCTAGCTGCAAAACTGTGGTCTGGACAATTTATTTAAATGCGTTTCAAGTGTTTATTTCACACTGCGTTTTAAGAGTAAGTGTTTGTACTGCTTGATTTCCTTTTTGCCACTGTTTGGTGCCAGTGTTGATATTGCAACTGTTATTAAAATTGCTCTGTATGCAGACGATATCACCCTTTTTTTAAAGGATGAGATTGATATGTATTATGCACTTGAAATAATTAATGACTTTTCTAGCTTTTCAGGCTTAAAGATACATAAGAGAAAGTCTGAGGCGATGTGGTTGGGTAGTAGGAAACATTGTGATGAAACATTTTATAATTTGTTTAGAAGAAAAAGTTGAAGATTTTGGGTGTATATTTTTGTGATGATAAGAGTGCTTCTTTGGTAGAAGATAACTGGACTGGAAGAATAAGAAATATTAAGCGATTGATTTGTGCATGGGAGAAGCGAAATTTGAGCATTGTAGGGAAAATATGTATTGTGAAAACGTTTTTAATTTCACAATTTGGGTATATTATGCAAGCGTTTGTATTACCTGACTGTGTTTTGAATGAAGTCAATACCTTATTGTTTAGATTTTTGTGGCGAAAAAGAGATTGTAATCGGAAGGCCTTTGAAAAGGTGAAAAGAAGCGTTTTATG
>NC_090256.1:13314397-13330448 GCF_037325665.1 Littorina saxatilis | reverse complement strand
CTATGGAGAATTGTGTCGCCCGATCGAAACCTTCACAATTGTGAAATAAGAATCAAAATGCAGACAGCACTCATGAAGCAAGGGTTGCACATACAGGAGTTCATCCAGTAATAAGGAGAGGAAAACCTATAAGCGATTATTATACAGTGGAACCCTTAGTTTAAGACCTACAACAATCAGAGAAAATCAGGTCTTAAAAAGGGGGAGTCTTAAAATGGGGAGTCTTAAAATGGAGGTTAGGGCGGGGATATAGTCGGTAGCGCGCTGGATTTGTATCCAGTTGGCCGCTGTCAGCGTGAGTTCGTCCCCACGTTCGGCGAGAGATTTATTTCTCAGAGTCAACTTTGTGTGCAGACTCTCCTCGGTGTCCGAACACCCCCGTGTGTACACGCAAGCACAAGACCAAATGCGCACGAAAAAGATCCTGTAATCCATGTCAGAGTTCGGTGGGTTATAGAAACACGAAAAACACTCAGCATGCTTCCTCCGAAAACGGCGTATGGCTGCCTAAATGGCGGGGTAAAAAACGATCATACACGTAAAAATTCCACTCGTGCAAAAAAAACACGAGTGTACGTGGGAGTTTCACCCACGAACGCAGAAGAAGAAGAAGAAGAAAAAAATGGAGGTTTGTTTGTTTGTTTGTTGTTCATGGGCTGAAACTCCCACGGCTTTTACGTGTATGACCGTTTTTTACCCCGCCATTTAGGCAGCCATACGCCGCTTTCGGAGGAAAGCATGCTGGGTATTTTTCGTGTTTCTATAACCCACCGAACTCTGACATGGATTACAGGATTTTTTTTCGTGCGCACGTGGTCTTGTGCTTGCGTGTACACACGGGAGTGTTCGGCCAACTGGATACAAATCCAGCGTGCTACCGACTGAGCTACATCCCCGCCCTAAAATGGAGGTAAATTTACAGAGTTATGAACAGGAAGGCTGTAAAAGCAAGGTCTTAAATATGGCATTCCATTTGTCAAATAATTATTTGGATACTTTTTCATGTTTTTTTTCACCAGTTTTAGCTAAATAATCATTATTTAGAAGCTCATGTGCTAAATAAGTAATTGTTTATAAACAATGTAAAACAATTCTAAATAATTGTTTGTTTACGTAAACCATTCATTATTTACCTAAACAATTCATTGTTTACGTAAATAATTCATTGTTTACGTAAATAATGATTTATTTAGCAACATTGCTGATTGTTTACAAACAATGTAAAATACGTCTAAGTAATATATTGTTTACGTAAACACATTTCAACGGCAACACTATTTTCCGTACAGAATGGAAATTTTATTCTTGAAATAATTTCGTAACTGACATCAACATCAAGATGCGAACACCACTATAAGCTTCTAGCTTGTTGCTGTTTCTGTGAACTTTGTATACATGTCATGATTGTAACCTTTGTTAAAATAAACTTATGCTTAAAAAAAAAAAAAAAAAAAAAAAATTAAGATGCGAAATTAATTCAGCAAAAAACAAAAAAAACAAAAAAAAAAACAAAAATCTCATTCTACACAGACATCACCCGGACCGTTGATTTATGGTTTGTGTCCAAGTGGAAACATCCTGTCATTCCGTGTAAGAGCCTGGACAGATCCGTGGTGATGCCTGTATGATTGGTCACACGAGAAGAAGTGGATGTTCCCGGTGTAACACGAGAAAATTACTCCACGAGATTTTTACTCCGGAGTAAACATTTCGTACGAAAAAGTTACTCCCTTTACGAAAAAAGCACTCCCCCATTGCACGAGAAAATTACTCCCCAAGACAGGTGAGTTCCGAGTAAACATTTTGTACAAAAATGTTACTCCCCTGACGAATAAATAACGAATAAATTACTTCACCCCAACACGAGCAATTTAACTTCCCATGCCAGGTGTACGAAATTTGTACTCCCTTGTCCCCTGTTAGTCTTGGTGGTGGAAGGGGTGGAAGGAGGGTAGCGCGACATTCGTGTGCGCGAGATCACTTATTGGCATTATCCCTTCGCCCGCATCCCATTTTTGCGTACGAGATTTCAGTTTACTGGAAGTAACAAAAATGGGGAGAAACAATTTCGTGGAGGGAGTAATTTTTTCGTGCCTTGGGGAGTTCTTTTCTCGTACGAAAAGTGTACTCGGAGTAAGAATTTCGTACGAAATATTTACTCCGGAGTAAGAATTTCGTACGAAATATTTACTCCGGAGTAAATATTTCGTGGAGTAAGAATTTCGTGTTACACCGGGAATCATCTGAGACCAGTGTTGTTTGTTGCAGACACGAGTCGAGTGGATGACATTATCACTGGTGCGGAAAAGGGGCTGTATTCTGCCCGCAATGTGCATATTGTTATCCTCATCGCACCCACCTCTCACATTCTCAGCCAGATTTTCGGTAAACACGCTTGTGTGTGTGTGTGTGTGTGTGTGTGTGTGTGTGTGTGTGTGTGTGTGTGTGTGTGTGTGTTTGTGTGTGTGTGTGTGTGTGTGTGCGGGGGGGGGGGGGGGTGTTTGCGTGTGTGTGTGTGTGTGTGTATGTATGTGTGTATGTAAGTATGTACGTACGTACGGGTGTTTTTGTGTCTGTGTGCCTGTGGGTGTGTGTTTTGCGTTCATGAGTGATGTGTGTGTGTGTGTGTGTGTGTGTGTGTGTGTGTGTGTGTGTGTGTGTGTGTGTGTGCATGATTGTCGCGTGTGTGAGTGAGTGAGTGTGTGTGTGTGTGTGTGTGTATGTGTCAGTGTGTGTGTGTGTGTGTCAGTGTGCGTGTGTGTATGTGTGTGCGTGTGTTTATGTTTGAAATAATGTCTACAATTCACTTACTTATTTTATACCCTGTTATATCCCATGACCTCCCTTCTTTGTCTCTGTTACTTCAGTATGGGTATATGTGTTGTATTTTTATAGCTCAATAAATACATCATGGACTCCAAAAAATATATGATAGTGCAGATTCCGATTTGGGCAAAGGACTACTTTCCTCCCGACCTTTGACCTCGCGCCGAACAATGTGACACATTTGTATGAAGTTCTAAAATCGTATTGCACGGCTCAGAAAACCATATCAGTTGCACGCAAAAATGAATCTCAGAACTGATCTGATGTATGAGATGCAATAAGCAAAAGTTTCTTTCATTATGAAAGCAATGCAGGTCGAAAAAAACGAACATTCAACTTACAAGATAACCAGATGCTAGCGAACCAAAACAAAAACACGAGTACCCTCCCCTTGCATCGTTAGCAGACGACTTTTGAGAATCTGTCGGTAGTGTGTTTTGGTGTGCGCCTTCAGCTATCAAACATCGGCTGTTTCACGTGTTTTGCGAGCAAGTCTACTCTTTTTGCCTGGCTCTGCAGTAAGTCCACATATTTTTCCGTAATCCAGTCATATTCCTTCAAAATGCAATCAATCGGCGGTGACAGACGTGTCGGTCGCGTTTTTCTCACACCCATACCAGTTTAAGTTCATCCATGCAAACACACTCGCAAAACAGTTTATCACGTAGATACATTTCAAATAGGGAGCAAATGGTTAAATCTAAACCTACATATTTGTTCCCTAAAATTTGCTTCTCTGTCAATAAGCCTAATTACACACGTTCGAGAAAAACAACGTGGAATCGATTCTGAATCGAGTAAGCCAAATGGGTCCCAAACCCGTTTCGCCCGTTCTGCCGACCTGAAACGCAAAACAAAAGAATTGTGCGCTTCAACTAAATTAATTTCTATTCGACTTCATTACTTTCTTGCAACTTATGAACCTTTACTTAAAGCTTTTAAATGGTCTGAAAGTAGTGTTACCGCGTACTTATCGATGCACTCATTCGTTTGAATTTTTCAGCGACGGTCACTTAGTTTAAGGTTGCAAAAGGGCTAAGTCTCGCTGGCAACAGTTTTACCCTGCACAGATCGCAACAGTGCCGCTAGTAGTCTACACTTTGTGTTTGATGGTAGAATGGGATATACAGATTACAACACTCGTGGTTTTTTATATGGCTTGTATTTCAGTCAAGACCCAGCGGGAATATCAATCGAGAGCCACTCGCCAGAGGCTCGTGTCTCCCGATGATATTCATCCGCTGGGTCTTGACTGAAATACAAGCCATATAAAAAACCACTCGTGTTGTAACCTATACATATATGTGTACACATGTACTACTGATATTCAAAAGTATGGGACAATCGGCTACTCTTTTGTACCCTTTAGCGTAGTGTTGTTTTGCTCGGACAGTTCGTGCATTTATAATCCATTAAAAAAACACAAATGCAATAAAGAAGACAGCAAGGTTATGTGATGTGGCGTTGGTTTGTTTAATCTGTGACAATATTACATATAGTTTGATTTGTTATGTTGTTTGTTTCAATGTGATACAAAATAGTACTAAGGTTGCGTTTAATGTTTTATTTTCTAGTTTTTTTACTTCCCGTTCCAAGTTTCAGAAGTGCGGTACGTGTTTTCGTACAAAACTCTACATCCTCCGAGTGTGTCCTCCCTGACATACTGTAATTATTGACACTGTATGAATCTGGTGTTCCACGTCCGAATAATTCCTATTACAGCTAAAGGCGGTCCTTATTTGAGCCTGAAGTCGACTTTGCGAGGACTTCGCGAAGTCTTTTTTTTATAACAAAACCTCAGTGCTAATGCTTCGTGTGTTCATCTTCGCGACGTATGCATCGCTTTGTCGACTTGGTCCAGTTAAGGACAGGCTTGACATGTGTGTTCGTTCATGGGCTGAAACTCCCACGGCTTTTACGTGTATGGCCGTTTTTACCCGCCATTTAGGCAGCCATACGCCGCTTTCGGAGGAAGCATGCTGGGTATTTTCGTGTTTCTATAACCCACCGAACTCTGACATGGATGACAGGATCTTTTTCGTGCGCACTTTGTCTTGTGCTTGCGTGTACACACGGGGTTGTTCGGACACCGAGGAGAGTCTCCCCACAAAGTTGACTCTGAGAAATAAATCTCTCGCCGAACGTGGGGACGAACTCACGCTGACAGCGTCCAACTGGATACAAATCCAGCGCGCTACCGACTTAGCTACATCCCCGCCCGGACAGGCTTAACATAATGTTTATTGTTTTTGCGACAGACAAGTCCTCGAGGTATAGGGATGGAAAGCCCACGAAGACAGTCCCGGCGAATGGCAGTGAGGGTGCCACTGTGGGCATTTGTGGTCGGCGGCAAGGCGCGAAGAACGCCGCGGCAGAGGTTGGTCAGTCTGTGTTAGTTAGCCTATATAGTGACCATAGAGGTTGGTCAGTCTGTGTTAGTTAGCCTATATAGTGACCATAGAGGTTGGTCAGTCTGTGTTAGTTAGCCCTAGAGACCATAGAGGTTGGTCAGTCTGTGTTAGTTAGCCCCAGTGACCATATAGGTTGGTCAGTCTGTGTTAGTTAGCCCTAGTGACCATAGAGGTTGGTCAGTCTGTGTTAGTTAGCCCTAGTGACCATAGAGGTTGGTCAGTCTGTGTTAGTTAGCCCCGGTGACCACAGAGGTTGGTCAGTCTGTGTTAGTTAGCCCCAGTGACCATATAGGTTGGTCAGTCTGTGTTAGTTAGCCCTAGTGACCATAGAGGTTGGTCAGTCTGTGTTAGTTAGCCCCAGTGACCATAGAGGTTTGGTCACTTTGTGTTAAAAAGCCCTAGTGATCATAAAGGTTGGTCAGTCTGTGTTGTAGTTAGCCCTAGAGACCATAGAGGTTAGCCACCATAGATATTCGAAACAGGTGCACTGCCAACGATCAAAAATCAAGAAAAAGTTGATGGAACGTTTAATTTTAGACAAATTGTGGGTGATTTGTTTTGTCTGAATTACAGGTTCCATAAACTTTACGTTTCTTTGTAGTTTATTTTGATTCCTAGTAAAAATGATTATCTTCATAGACTTGACGCAATCCGCCACTGTTGTTGCATCAACACAATCATTCATTAAAAGAAGAATAAGAACGTGGAAAAGACGAAGAAAAGGATATCAACATACATTGTAAAGGTACTAGTGATCATGACCATCATGATTTGGATGGTGGTGAAAGTTAGCTGACATCTCAAAACATCAGCTTAGAGCGCGCACGGAAGCATCAATATTTGTGAAAAAATGCGTGCACTTGATCAGTACTTGGGCACGAAAGTACTTCTGCTAGTTCCCTTTTCTTGTCTTCACAAAACTCCCCTGTTTTAAAGTCACCGTGTAATACTTTCAGGTCAAGAAGATTGATGTTCCAGACAGTTTCAAAGAGGCAGAGACGTACAGCCTTCATCCAAGGTTTCTCAGTCCACAAGGTAAGTAGGCTACTTACCCAATTTCTCTGTGGTCTTGGTCTTAGCGTATTAAACCGTAAACTAATGACTAGATATACGTGTCCTTGCGTGCAGTATAGTAGTACTTCAGTTACTTGCTAGTGTTGCAGTGAATACTACAAATCAACACACTTGATACACAGCAGGGTGAAGATGAACGATAATTGCGCACAGTCGCGTGCATGAGTTTGAAAATCCTACAGCGGCAAAACTGATTATTTCAATGCGGAAACATGCTCACCATGAAGTCAGAAGTCAGAACGTCCCCTTAGCTGTTTTCCCGAGTCCCGAGTGAAACATTTTGGGTGTTCTTCTTTCATTGTTTTTAGGTATGTCATCTCCGCCTGGGGGACAGGCACCACCAGGAACTGGTGCTGGTGCTGGTGCTGGTGCTGGTGCTGGTGCAAGCCAGCGGGTGAGTAGAATAAGGCGATTCTAACGTTCCCATTGTTAGAACTCTACAAATAGTTAAGTTTTTCGCGTTTGTGTTGTAATTTGCAAGCAAACATTGTACATTGTAAAGTTAATCGACTTTGCTACAATTTGTAAAAACTAGGGCATTACCTGATACCAAGACCAGCCGGGTCCGAGTACGAAATTAGTTCGTAAAAAAATCGCAGTTCTTGACTCTTTGGGTGCAAGTCAATGAAACTTGGTAGTTCTTCTAACGGATAGCTGCCTGAGGTATTACTAAAAGCCCCAGGGGCTCCGTGCACCTGGATTTGACAAGTTCAGTACCTACTACCTAACTTCATTTCAGACCCACACCCATTATTATACACACATTTCACATTTAAACCATTAGTCGGCCCCCTGTCGATATTTATCGACTAAGTTCCTTGTTTTATTTAAATCTTAATTCAGATTTCTTTAAAACTAGTGCAAAACAGTTCAACGAGACAACAGATCCACTTCCTTTTATCCCTGTATGATTTCAGGAGGATGAGGAAAGTGGTTGTAAAGGGGGGGAGGGGGGAGGGGGGAGGGGGGGGGTAGAGAGAGAAGTTGCAGCAGCAGCATTAGTGGCTCAGTGTGGCGATGATGATGGCCCTTTTCCGTCGTTTTTGTTTATACTCGTGTTTAAAGGTACAGTTGTGCCCGTGTGAACGGTTCAGCTTATCGTGTCAGATCGGGCGGGCTAGCCTTGTGTACGGGATAAGGTGTTCCTTCCACTTGGACACGTACCACAAAATCAACATCCTGTATTCTGTCTGTGCATCGTAGGAATGTTCTCATGAAATAACTCCAAACTCTGCACAAGAAGCAGATTGTTTGTTTGTTTGCTTAACGCCCAGCCGACCACGAAGGGCCATATCAGGGCGGTGCTGCTTTGACATATAACGTGCGCCACACACAAGACAGAAGTCGCAGCACAGGCTTCGTGTCTCACCCAGTCACATTATTCCGACACCGGACCAACCAGTCCTAGCACTAACCCCATAATGCCAGACGCCAGGCGGAGCAGCCACTAGATTGCCAATTTTAAAGTCTTAGGTATGACCCGGCCGGGGTTCGAACCCACGACCTCCCGATGACGGGGCGGACGCCTTACCACTAGGCCACCGTGCCGGTGCACAAGAAGCAGTCGGGATGTTGATTAGGTGTCCAAGTGGTGGGTGGTCTTGTCCCGTGTAACAGCCTGGCCAGATCTGAGGTGACCAGCACACCTGTTTTCACGGGAAAGACTCTGCCTTCAAGCTAGCAGGGTTGTCATCTCACCATTGGGAGGAAAGTCGCTTGTTCGTGTCAATGCTTGTTATTCTACGAGGTGCCAGGAGATTGGTTCCGTATAACTCTCACTTACTCTCCAGCTTGCTACATGTCGTATGCATTTATAGAGCGCTCACTTCCCTTTGTTTCTCGTAGCTTAAAATAGCGCTCTGGCTTGTTTGTTTAAGATTGCTAAACCATGCACTTGAGCTAGTACTCGCATCTCGTGATCCACACCGTCTGTTTGTTGCCAGGACAACGAGCGCGTGACGGTGGATGTGCCTCCGGACATGGAGGAAGCACGCTTGTTCTATATCTTCAAAGCTTTGCGAGCTGGTAACCTGCCCGTCAGCATGAGCTTCACTGCAGGGGGCGTCGCTGAGATCAGAACCGACATGGGCAACCTGCCCCACGCCAATCGGGTCATCCGGGAAACGCTGGGCATGCCTGCTGCCGGTCTCCGCACTGCCCCTGTGCACGCTGCACGATCCCCACAGCCACATCCCGTGCCGCCCAGTGCCGGCAGCTTCCGCGTCCCATCCGCTATTCTGTCCTCAGCAGCCACATCAAGACATGGCTTTGACAAGAACGTGACACACCAGGCCGACGACAGCCGCGTTCTGGACCCGCATCCTGGGAGCGGTTTCTCCATGCTCGACAAGTCGTCAGATGCTGGAGGCGCGCTTTCCCAAGCTGTAGCTCCACCGTACTCGGGACAGCAGAAATTAGACGACCCGACAGGCGACACGAGCTTCGTCGTGTTGTCAGATGCTTCGGCTTCCGCAGATCAACGTGCTGTGCGAATCGGCGACCTCCCGGAGCACGTGAAACTGCGCAAAGAGGTCATACAACTCACATCGGAACAATTTTCCCGGCTAGGGTTGTCCCCTGCAGAGGACTGCAGAGCCAAAGGGATACATGCCGACATCAAACTTCTTCGCGACGAGAATAAGGTTGTCATCGAAGCTGTCGACTATAAAGAGCTGGAAAAGGCCACGCATTTGGTGAAGATAAAGTCACAGATGGTTTTGAAGAGATCGAGGAGTAAGGCAAAAGATGATTAAGTACAGCGGCAGGGATGGAATACTTCACCTTGAGGCCGAAATGTGGTGGTACAAGTCCATTGCGTGTAAGCCACGACGCATCTACGAAGACCTATGCGATAGAGAGAAAAAAAAACGTGTTGCTGAGAGCTCTTTAATTTTACCAGACACTACTCTATATGCCCAAACGCGCGCTAATTAGCCAGACAACGTATATTTCTTATGTACATGTTTCTGATAACTGAATCTGATGTATCCCGTGCCCAAAGTGTATTGCCTCCGCGGCGGACAGAAATTTCCTTTCAAAAATAATATATAATACCGCCTCAGTTCTTTGACAAGCTTAAAACCTTTCTGTGATTTACGAAATATAACTAGCATATAGTGTTATGCATTTTTCAAGATGCAGCGAACAGCACAATAGGTGCACCTCGGAACGATTTACATGTAATTTGACGCAAAAATGAAAATGTATGCCGATGCTTCTCTCATTCACTGCACTCCCATCAAAGGTACCAACCTCCCCGCCACCCCCCGCGGGTTAGGGGGAAGAATTTAACCGATGCTCCCCAGCATGTCGTAAGAGGCGACTAACGGATTCTGTTTCTCTTTTTACCCTTGTTAAGTGTTTCTTGTATAGAATATAGTCAATTTTTGTAAAGATTTTAGTCAAGCAAAAAATGTGAAGTCCTTTGTACTGGAAACTTGCATTCTCCCAGTAAGGTAATATATTGTACTACGTTGCAAGCCCCTGGAGACAATTTTTGATTAGTGCTTTTGTGAACAAGAAACAATTGACAAGTGGCTCTATCCCATCTCCCCCCTTTCCCCGTCGCGATATAACCTTCGTGGTTGAAAACGACGTTAAACACCAAATAAATAAATAAAGAAAGAAAGAAAGAAAGACCTCCCCGCCGTCACCACGGTGGCACCCCACTCCCCCTTTCTTTAAGACCCTTAGTAGTAGCATTAATCGATCGCCTGCGCAGGTTGACTGGTTGAGTGAATAGGATTCGATCAAACTTTCGCAAAAAACCTCCTCTTTTCTTTGAATAACTGAAGAAAGGAGGAATAAAGAGGTTACACGCCTCGTCTCAGTGATTGTAAGGGATGGTGGTCTCAGTTCGCGGTCATGAAAAAGCTCGCTAAAGCTCGCATTTTTTATGATCCGCTAACTTCGACCGTTATTTTTGATGATCGCTGAGACTCGGCGTGTAACCTCTATTTATCAGTTGTTTTTCTCTGTTGTTAGTTATACTGACTTATAGGATACAAATGTGAGAAGATAATGTGGTTAAAGTGTGATAAGGTGATAATGTGATATAATTTTTAAACAGGCAATGCATTGCTTCTATTTGTAGGCTTATTTTAGTAAGTGTGTGGGTACAATGTTTGCGTGTAACGATATGATGTGAATATGCGATGTGAATGTTACTACATGCATGGTTGATTGATTGATTAATTGATTGATTTTACAGACACACAGTCAAGCTTGTAATTTCTCTTTTAGAGATGAATAAAGATTATTGTATTGTATTGTATTGTAGTAAAATTGATATTAAAAGTCCTACGGTTTTTTGCCATTAAGGACTTGAGTGTTTGTCCGCTTTTCTACAAGACCGTTCCATTTAAGACGCTTTTTTGTTCATAACCTGTGTAAATGTACTCCCGTTTATAGACTCCCTCCTTTTTGAGACCTCATTTTCTCGGATTGGTTTTTTTTTTTTTTAGGTCTTATCATGTTTACCCCCACAGGTCTAGACAGGCCTTTACATGGGGTGAAATCATTGTTGATGTTTCAACTTATACTCATGAATATGTATGTGTTCTGCGTTAATTTGGAAATGAATTCAGGGGTCGCGCTCATTGCAAATTTGAGTGTAAACATTGCCATACGCATTTCAGCCGTATCGCTCCTCGAAACAAGCCTTATATTACGTCAAGTCAGTGACACCCCTCCGCTTATTAAAACGGTGTTGCAATAACTGGGTGCAATCATCATATTATTGCAATTGCTTGAAAATGTAACTTACGTTGTTATGAAAAAAGTTGTTACGTTGTTATGACGAGTGTCCTTCCTCCGATCCTTGTCAACGCTCCTTGCTGTGTAGGGGCAAGGTGGGAACAATTACACTCACACCATTTTCACATGTAACTCTCTTTCAGGCTCTTTTTCTCAACGCATTATACGTTATTTGTATTTTTGACCAAAATAGGACATTTTACACAGATCGAGACAGTCAGTGTTCCCCCGAGACCGCGCCAGCTGTCGAGGTGAACGGTCACTGCCTCGATCTGTGTAAAATGTAACATTTTGCTCAAATGTGTATCGATTGATTTGTACATAGAATTCCTGTTCTATTATACTGTTGTACGCACACAAACATGCACTGTTTTGTAGTCTCGGTTAGCCGCCTAAAATATGATTGTTGTCGGACTCTGACGTCACATGGCTCAAAGAAGGGGAAACCCAATATGCAATCGATACATAGCCAATTGCACAGCTAGCTGCAAAACTGTGGTCTGGACAATTTATTTAAATGCGTTTCAAGTGTTTATTTCACACTGCGTTTTAAGAGTAAGTGTTTGTACTGCTTGATTTCCTTTTTGCCACTGTTTGGTGCCAGTGTTGATATTGCAACTGTTATTAAAATTGCTCTGTATGCAGACGATATCACCCTTTTTTTAAAGGATGAGATTGATATGTATTATGCACTTGAAATAATTAATGACTTTTCTAGCTTTTCAGGCTTAAAGATACATAAGAGAAAGTCTGAGGCGATGTGGTTGGGTAGTAGGAAACATTGTGATGAAACATTTTATAATTTGTTTAGAAGAAAAAGTTGAAGATTTTGGGTGTATATTTTTGTGATGATAAGAGTGCTTCTTTGGTAGAAGATAACTGGACTGGAAGAATAAGAAATATTAAGCGATTGATTTGTGCATGGGAGAAGCGAAATTTGAGCATTGTAGGGAAAATATGTATTGTGAAAACGTTTTTAATTTCACAATTTGGGTATATTATGCAAGCGTTTGTATTACCTGACTGTGTTTTGAATGAAGTCAATACCTTATTGTTTAGATTTTTGTGGCGAAAAAGAGATTGTAATCGGAAGGCCTTTGAAAAGGTGAAAAGAAGCGTTTTATGTTTTGAAATTGAAAAAGGTGGTTTAAAAATGATCGATATTAGGCAAATGCAAATTTCTTTTTTATTACAATGGGTTTCACAACTGACTACATCAAATGAAAATGATAATTGGAGTTTCACTCCAAAGATGATGTATTTGCGTTTTGGAAAGCATTTTGAATGTTTCTTAGGCCAACAAAAAAATAGGTGTGGTTACGGTAACATAGCCAAAAAAATAGGGTAGGAAGGTAGGCAATCACTTTTTTTTTTTTTTTACTTTTTTTTCTAATGTGTACAAATTAAACCTACTTGACAGGGAAATAAGTGTGCGACACGGGCGCTTTCGCTTTCATTGCGTTTTTTGCACTTGTTTTTTTGTTTGTTTTTTTGACAAATGAAATAAAAAGTTATAGGATCGGCCCCTAAAAATAGGGTAGGTCGGGTTACCGTAACCACACCTATTTTTTTTTTAGGCCTTATCGAATGTAAACAGTGCAAGATTTAAAGGGTTAGACCTAGTGAAATCACACTTTTGGAAAGCAGTATTAAAATATTGGCTGGATAATAACCACTACGATCGTGGGACAGTCGGGCCGACTTTATTATGGAATAATGCATGCATAACGTATAGTGGCAAAGTTTTATTTTTTGAAAGTTGGATACAACGAGGTGTATTGGTATTAACTGACATTGTACGTTCGGGAGACATATCATATCAAGACATATGTGATTTGATTGGATATTCGCCAAACCGAATTCTTGAATATAATGTTGTAAAAGCTGCTGTGTCATTATTTATGAGGAAAAATGTTGTAAATATGACTGATGATGTTTGTATTACCTTACCACTGTTTAACGGCAAAAATGTGTTAAGTGCCAGAGAATATAGGAAAGAGATTATTAATATGAAAACAGATTACCATGTTCCGGAGGATTTTGGAAGAGAAAGTTTAATGTAGAAATTGATGAACGATCTTGGATAGTTGCCTATCAGTCAACACAAGAGACTAGATTAAGAGTTTTACACTGGAAAATTATGCACAACATTTATCCGACCAACATTCTCCTGTGTAAAATGAAAGTAACGGAAACTAATAAATGTAATTACTGTTGTGATGTAACTGATTTCATTGAACACTTCTTTTTTGAATGCCCGGTTGTATACAAATTCTGGAAGTTATTTTTCGTACTTTAGAAATTAAGATTGTTTTGAAAGTTAGTGATGTTTTATTTGGTATGCATTTTGTAATGGTGAAAAAGGCAACTATGTATAAATTGAACCACATTATCTTAATCGGAAAGATGTGCGTTAGTATATATAAAAAAACAAATTCGTTTTTACCGTTGGAAAGTATTTTTAATAGGCAGTTACAGATAAGAAGCATTTTTGTGTGAGTGTTCGAAGAACAAAACGTTAAAAAAGTTAGCTTGTTGTACTCGATAAGTTGTATTTAATTCATTGTATGAGATATTGTTAATTGTTGTTATTTATTTGAATAAAAAAATAAAATAAAAAAAAAGTAAGTGTTTGTACTTCTTGATTTCCTTTTTGCCACTGTTTGGTGCCAGTAATGTAGATGTGACATATATAGGGGAAGGGCTCCTAATATGGACCGGCTCCTAATATGGACCACCTCCTGTTCTGACAAACGAACGGCGCTAGAGCGCTCAAAAAAGTTTTATTCGCTGTATTCACCCTCTTCGGATTACTTGCACATGTCAAAACAGTTGCAGAAACACAAACCTCAAAACCGTTAGGCTTTTTCTCTGTTTTTCACTTTTGGCAGCGTTCACTCTAAATTTGCCGCCTAAAACGGACTCGTTTCTGTCCACAGCTAAAGCTTTTATCACACAAAAATTGCTATATATGACAGCTAAGTCCGTATTTGTTACATTTTAGCAGTGTTGACCCAGAGTTTCTACTGCAAACAAAAAATAATAGCAACATTTCAAAGTATGTGCGAGTCCCCTAATATGGACCACCTTCAACAAATCGAAGAAAATAAAAGCTAAAGGCTATTTTCATTAATTCACAAAGAAGCTTGCTGGAAATAACCTATAACTAGCCCTCGAGATTTAAAAAAATATAACAAAAAGGCTTCTTTTCGTGGAAGTTGATAATTTCACGTATTTTCACTCTGTTTTTGATAAGCTTCTTTAGTTTCCTGGCGTGCTTCAAATAATGCTCTGATCAACACAAAACAGATCAATCTAAAGCATATTTTAATTGGTCTGACTTGTACACAAAGTTGTATCATGTTATTTTGAAGTATAGTGGGCTTTTTACAGTGATTCGTGAAGGCCGCTTCACTGGTCCATATTAGGTGCCCAGGCTCCTAATATGGACCATTTGTGATTTTTTTTCTGTATTTAATTTTTGCTGAATGTCTGTCAAAGCTATTTCACTGTCACGAAGTGGTTTGCATGTGAATCTAATGTACGTGTTCTGCCCTATTGCACTGTCTCTACCCTTTCACACCAAACACTTCAAAAACAGAATTTGGGAGGATGCAGGCTCATTATTTCCTCAACCAAAACAACATTCTTCTTCACTTTAAATACATCAATACGAAACAACTTTTCAACACACAGTTCGCACAATCTTCCCGCTTTCACTCAAGGCGTGTAAATACATATTATAACAATACTTTCTCAAATATAGATTAACGCACACAAGAAGGTACCAACAGACACTCACGAGTTCGTATCACGGCTCACTGCATGTCGCCAGTTCACTTACTTGTCTCGCTGAATCCTCGTAGAATAATGAATTCAGATGCCAACACACAGAGATGCTAACACACACCTTTCGCTGAAGATGCCGACACACACCTTTCACTGAAGATGCCAACACACACCTTTCACTGAAGATGCCAACACACATCTCACTGAAGATGCCAACACACACCTTCCAGGTTTCTCCCCGAGAAACCCTTCCGCCCGTAGCGGAAACAACCGTCGTCAGCTACGACCGGTATCGATGAAGACTCCACTCGTCTAGTCATCTGCGCCGAGGTGGTCCCTTGCTTCCACCGTCGTCTAGCGCTTCTCTCGTGTAAGGTCCCTCCCTTATACGCCATGGAAATCCCTCATGGAAACTCCTAAAGAATTTAACCAAGTCTTAATACAACATTCTCTAAAACCATCTCTTCTTCCAAACGTTCATGTACCACTCATACATTCTCGTTCATTCCACGTTCACATTCCGTCCACATTCAATATCCAAACTAATACTTAATCTATGAATAACACTCCCCATACAAAGCATGACCGTCTTAAACATAACATAAATGCGTAGCAATTATGTTCAAGAAATTCCCCATGAAAAACCGTGAAACAATTACATCAAGAATTCTCTCAACGCTTCACACTAAGATTGGGTGCACTTTATACACACTAACCTTTACGCTCCAGCTATGTATTCCAACGTCAATAATATACAACATAGTAAATCATTTACATTAAGAGACCCGTCTCTTGAAAGAGTACTTGTTCCCCGAACAAGTCTGACACACGCCGAACAACCTTCCCGGTTGAAAATCTCAAACGCTGTGACGTTAGTTACCCCTGACCAGCTACATGTCTCAAACACAGCTCATATCAAGCTAAAGCCAGTTTTGCGTGGAACACAAGAAACACGTGAATAACGCCCTCCAGACTCTACTCCTCGCCTGTACAACATTTAGGGAGGTTAAAAACACGACGTGGTTTCACCTCACAAATATGCTACTCATATCTTTGTGACATTCACTCTAATTAGGCCTAACGGTTAACCTAAGAGAGAAGGACTACCAAACACAAAATAAAACTTCTTCGCAAGAAAACAAGCAAGTTATCAGCATGAAACAAAAAGTGGTCCATATTAGGAGCCCTTCCCCTAC
>NC_090256.1:13306897-13309397 GCF_037325665.1 Littorina saxatilis | reverse complement strand
TGGGCTGGCTTTTTTGGGTGTTTTTTTTTCTTCTTCATTGCATATCTGTCGAACAAGTGCAGTTTGGATCTACGTCGAGGTATGACCCATCAAACAAATCTCCATGTCGTCCTCTTTCCGAAAATCATACGCTTTGGACCTTTGGACGTGGACATAAAGCAGTGAGGAGATACCTAAGCTCCGCAACATCGTCGCATTTATACTACGTAGTGTTGACATGTCTTAGTTCATGTCTGATTAGTTTTCTGTGGGTTTTGTAGTTGTTGTGGAAATGACGTCATGTTATTGTATCATGCGTATGTGTATAAGGAGCAATGGCCTATATGATTAAACTATTCAGTCCAATCTCTCTCTCTCTCTCTCTCTCTCTCTCTCTCTCTCTCTCTCTCTCTCTCTCTCTCTCTCTCTCTCTCAGGGCCGGACTAGGCTAAGAGGAGGGGTGGGGTGGGGTTGCCAGAGGTGGTCCAGGGGGATGTTCCCCCTAGCGGGGTCAAGGGGCAGAGCCCTTTGTGGGGGTCAGGAGGCGAAGCCCCCTGAAGCTTATGGGTAGGTCATATTCTGAGATAGGAAAATGGTCGCTCCTTGCATGAAACGGCAAAAATAAACAATAATTAAAAAATTTTTAAATAAGTGAGGTACATGTTTAGGCTAGGGGGGGGTTGCGCAACCCCCATAACCCCCCCGGTAGTCCGGCCCTGCTCTCTCTTTCTCTCTCTCTCTCTCTCTCTCTCTCTCTCTCTCTCTCTCTCTCTCTCTCTCTCTCTCTCTCTCGCTCTCCGCTGGCTAGCACCGTCCTTTTCAGGTTTATGCCCGCACACACCCAGCCGTCCTTCTATGGGCAGTGGCCCCCCGGGATGCACCAAGCATCCTACTAAGTAGTTTCAAAAGGCTAATTCAAGCATGTACGTAGGGCGTGAGTGTATGTGCGTATGTGTGAGTGAGTGTGTCTAAACTCATGTAACTGAAAGTACACTAATAAGTGTACCTAAACGAGTGTGATTTCGCACATGCGATTTCATAACTATTAACTATGTCGTTCAACACCTCCAGACATTGTGTTAATTTTGTCCACGACCCCCCAAGTATTCTGCTGCTTTAACAGTGTGAAAACATCTGCATCCAAACACGCGTGTGTTTCTTCTTTGTGTGTGTTAATCTACGATTCAGACCCGTTTGCGGAGAGACTATGAATGCCTCTGCTTAAAGAAAGTGAAATCGTGTTGGCGTTGTGGGGATTTAATGTAGCGCATCGTTCATCCCTGTTCGAACTGTTCAATTTTATTTTATTATATTCTGTATGTGTATGAGTGCAGTGCTAGCAGGAACATTTATAATTGCTGTGCATCGAACGCTTATAACATTTCGCAGAATTTTTTTAAATCCTGATTTACTACTTCTCACTTGACTTTTCCCTTAAGTTAGCCAGTTACTGAAGTCGTAACTTGTTTGCTTCACTTTTTACTCTTTGTGAATTAATTTTTCTCCGTGTTTGTTTATTGATTTCATCTCTCAGATTTTTGGTTGTTGTTAATAATTTTGTTTATTATATTATGAATTTAAACGTGTCAAAACACACTCTCCAGGTTGGACATCTTAATGTCTATCATCTCGTTAACAAAGTGCCTGATATATGCGTGCTGCTAAACCAAAGCTCAAAGCCAGTTCATGTTTTTGGGATGAGCGAAACACGGCTCGACTCGAGAATTGCCGATAACTTGATTTACATTCCCCAATACTCTGTTTTGCGACGGGACAGCGCAAGGAAGAATCAGACAGGCATTGCAGTCTATATTCATGAATCAATTTCTGAATTTGCAACACGAAGAACTGATTTAGAGGACGACAATATTGAGTGCATTTGGATTGAAGTAAAAAACTGTAAATCCTCGCCTCTGCTCATAGGTTATATATATCGTAACCCTGCCGAAACGTCGATTTGGTCAGAATATTTCATTCAGATGATGGATAAAGTCAAATCACGCAATAAAGATATTGTATTGCTTGGAGATTTTAATATTAATCTGAATAAGCCTCAAACAGTATGGAATTCAACAACAACTTTATTAGGTCTTCATCAACTGGTTCTGAACCCAACAAGAATAACAGACACAACTGCAACTCTTATTGATCACATATATACTGATAATAAGAAGATTGTTTCTAATGTGTATGTGTCCAATTCCAGTATTAGCGATCATATGCCTATTTTTTGTTCGGTCTCTATGCGCTTGCCTAAATCAGGACCAAAAGGCCACACGACCATAGAATACAGAAGTTTTAGACATTTTGATGAGTCTGCATTTTTTCGTGATCTTAGTGAAGCTCCATTTCAGAGCGTTTTTAATTTCAGTCTTGCAGATGATGCTTTTGATCAATTGTATAGCATTTTAAGCACAATTATAGATAAACACGTGCCCCTGCGTCAGCATAGAGTAAAACATGCCAGACTTCCGCCTTGGTTAACATCAGATATTATAGAGGCGATGGCTCTGAGAGATTA
>NC_090256.1:13206897-13301897 GCF_037325665.1 Littorina saxatilis | reverse complement strand
GGTGTAGGGATTTTAAGATGACCATTTGCAACATATCTTGTAGACTCTTTGTGTAGGCAAATTACATTTTGAATTAGGGAATTGTTTAAAAGGTATTCTGTAGGCAAGTTTTTCTAAGCAACTTATTGTGTAAGTTGAGTTTTCAGCGTGTGGTCAGCGCACTACTTTTATCGCCCTATCATCTTAGCTGCAGTCAGTCCGGTACTGCTCTGGAACTGTCTTTTATGCACTGTGCCATCTTGAACCAGTGACCACACTTTTTATCTTCTGGCTGCGTTTCACCAGTTTGATCTGATTCCCGGACCGGTATGTCTCTATTGTTGTATCTTTATTGTTGTGGAAAGTTGCTTTGTGTATGCGATGATTTTTATGTTCCTTATTTTGGTTTAGGATACTTATTTTGAAGAATTAAGATTTCTTCACAAGCACTTGTTTGATTTAGTCTTGTGATCAGTGCGCGGGTCTGATCAGTGCCAGAATCTTTTATTTCCCTTTCGAGTCTAACTCATTTTGTTTAAATCAACTCTAACTGCTGATGTTGATCATGGGGTACTGCGGACTTCCTGGCAGCCACTGGTCTGAGGATTTAGCACGGCCATCAACATCGAACGCAGAAGAAGAAGAAGAAGATCATGGGGTATTTTCCTGTAACTTTTGGAAGGGACGTTGCTGTCTTTGTAGAACTTTGATTGTTTCTAGAATTGGTCCGATTCAAAGTGGCCGGTCTCAAAGCGTGGGTTTCCAAACTAGGTCAAACCCGTCAGTCAGTTGCTGAAGCTCACGCGGGAGATCTATTTTTAGCTAGGGATATGGAGTCTCCTCCCATATAAGGAAGTTTTACATCACTTCCGGTATTCCAGGGTAAACAAGGGAACCCCTTCTGCTCTGACTTGGCCCGTTTGTTTTGAAACTTCAGCTTTGGGTTTCCTTTTGTAATTGTAATTGTTTTTATCCGCTTTCTGTTTAGTGTTACAGCTGATTCTTGTAGGTTACTTTAGGGAATTTCCGGCACTGATTTAGATGAAAGTTTACTTAGATTTGTGTGGATTGTTTTGACTTAAAAGTTATTGATGCATTGTTTTTGCAAACAAAAGATAATATGTTGTATATAATGTATATAATTGTGTAACTATTTTTGATGCTTTTTTGATAAAACTATGTTTGTTGATTATATCTTTCTGTCAGGTTAGATTCTTTTTCTAAATTCTTTTACTTAGTTTATTTTTGTGTGGATTAGTGACCTCAGGTCTTTGGATTTTCAGTATGTAAGCTGATGCCTACCGATACCCGCTGATGATGTGAGGCGACCCATGACCGCCTGTTTATTGGTTTATTTTCTGCTCTGAGGTTTGTTTACCTGCAAATTCGCAACATTACGGTTACTTTGTCTTGTTAATCTGTCAGCTTAGTTTTGTTGATTGTGGAAGGACAGTTGTGCCAGTGTAATCATGATATGTGTAAATACTTAATTGTGTGTGTGTGTGATTACAAACCTAAATCTGGATGTCTGCTTGAAAGTGATGATTTCATAAGAGAATTTAAGCATCGGATTGAGCGGAAGGTGTGTCTACTGGGATTGTTTGTCGAGGTTAACAATATTAGACGAATGTTCATGAGGTGTTTTCTTTCTTTGTGATCTCTCTGTATATAGTTATGACTATTTCTTTTTGGATGATTGCGATTCATCACATGTTGATGTTTCTGCAACTATTTGTGTGTTCACTGTCTTTATGACAGTCATGACAAATACTTTTCTATTGATTTTTATACTTTGATCTTGTACATTTTCTTATGTTGTTTTATTCTGGCATGTTCCAGGTGTGAGGTGTGAGGTGATGAATAAACCCATGCACACTCTAGACAAGATGTTCGAGTTTTCCTTCCCCTTGTTACACAAACAAACACACATACAAAGTAAAAAACATACAAATATACAAACATGCAAACAAACAAACATATAAACAAACACATGTATACAAGCAAACAAACATACAAATATACAAACATACATACAAACGAACACATAAACACATATAAAAACAAACAAACAAACTAATAAAAAACAAACAAACAAAGAAACAAACTAACATACATACCCAAAAAAACCCAGACAAACAAACAAACATACAAACAAACAAACAAACATACAAACAAACAAACAAACAAACGAAATAAAAACATATAATCATTTCAATCACCTTTGCACACTTATAGGAAAGTCGAGGGGACATGCATGGTTTCTTGCTTTCTTTAATAATCAAGTTTTATTTATCCGAGCAGTGCAATGCATGTGTGTGCGTCACTGTGTCTCGATGTGTGTGATTGCGTGTGTGTAAGGTGTGTCCATGTATGTGTACGTTTGTGTATGCGAGCCTGCGTGCGTGCGTGCGCGCGCGCGTGTGTGTGTGTGTGTGTGTGTGTGTGTGTGTGTGTGTGCGTGCGTGTGTGTGTGTGTGTGTGTGTATGTGTGTGTGTGTGTGTGTGTACGTGTGTGTTTTTTTTTTTAGCCAAATAGAACTCACGGTCAACACTGCCAAAGGCAAGAGGAACGAAGAACTCACGGTAAACATTGCCAAAGGCAATAGGAAGGAAACATCCGATGGTGAATAAACCGAGTCTGATCATATTTCTTGTATCCAAACCTGTCATACAGAGATAAAGTCATCTGCTTCAAAACACAATGTCCAAAGACTGTTAGCTTTTTAAAGGCACAGTAAACCTCCCGTAAACCACCACAGATACTGTCAGGCTTTTACACACTTGCACATAGTACAAACACACTTTCATTTAAACACTCACCGCTTGAGAACATCCTAGGTGCCCTCCGTAAAGAGCGAGCAATTGTCAAAGAATTTATTTTTGAGTGGTTTATCTTACCCCTGAGCCATCGTGAACCCGTGTGATCCAGTTTCCTTTTTTTCACACGGGGAGCTCAGTGATGGTTTACGGGAGGCTTACTATGCCTTTAACATTTTCAGCATATAATCAAAGAGAATTTTCGCACATCTATTTCGAAACAGCAAATGTACATAAGCACACAACCCCAACCACACACACACACACACACACACACACACACACACACACACTAGCATACACGCACGCACACACATAAACATACCTTCAAACATTCGCGTGGCGTTGGCTGTTGGCGAAAAAAACACTTTCCAAAATTGTGAGCTGCAAACTGACGAAGCTTGAGCTAACGTTTTCATATAAATATCAAATATTAACATCCGCAAAGACAGTACATGCATACATGACGCACTCGTGCAAAAAAAAGTGAAGCAACCCCGACAAAACCTAGAACGCAGGTTAAAAAAAATCTACTGAAATTCATTCATTTGTTAGAATACAATTATTTGTGTAAAAGGGAATCAAACATGATCGATTGCTGCTATAACTACCCTCAAGCGGTGAGTGTTTAAATGAAAGGGTGCTTGCATTGTGTGTAAAAGCCTGACAGTGTCTGTGGTGATTTACGGGAGGCTGACTGTGCCTTTAACCCCCCATTTACAAGTTTTGACTAAATGTTTTAAGATTGACAGGGAATCGAGACGAGGGTGGTGGTGGTTGTGGTGTTGGTGGTGGTGTGTGTTTGTGTGTGTGTGTGTGTGTGTGTGTGTGTGTTTGTTTGTGTGTGTGTGAATAGAATAGAATAGAATAGAATAGAATAGAATAGAATAGAATAGAATAGAATTTATTGTCATCAACCCTTAAGGATATTGACACAAGTTGTACAATAACTGAATGGATAAATAATGTACAAATTATTTCATTCAATATTGAAACAATTAAAAACAAAGGCTCCAAGCAATTTTTGAATTTTTTCGTCTTTTTTAAATAACAGATCGCTTGGTTTCCTTAAGTCACAGTTTGATACTTCTTCTTCTACTAACTTTTTTCTAATATTGTTAAATTTCTTGCAATTGTCTAGAAAATGTAGCTCATCTTCAATTACATTACATGTATTACAGAGGCGATTCTCTCGCAATATTCCTCTATGACGCCCAGTCTCAATTTTTAAAGAATGTGTGCTTGTTCTTAATTTTGCTAGAGCTTTTCTATGATTTATATTTGAAATATAAATTAAATAGGCTTGTATTGTGTATCGTTCTGTAATTAGTGAATAAAACTCAAGTCTTGAACATTTTTCAGATTTTTTGTTTTTCCAAAATAAAACGTATTCATTCATAATTTTTTGTTGTATAGCAAATTGTAATTTATTAGCATTAAATGTAAATTGGTTTTTCCAAACATGCTCAAATCCTACAAGTGATAATAATTGTTTAATAAATTGCAACCATGGACTTGCTTTAGAGCTAGATATCATCAAACTGTATAAATGATGTAATAAAGACTGTTGATTTGAATCTAAGATATGTCCCCAAAATCCTATGACTTGTGATATCATCTTTATACTTAGTGGAAATCTTCCCAACTCTCCTAAAACTGGAAGCCACATTGCTTTCTTGTGTACTCCTAAAATAAATCTACAAAATTTTATATGTGTAGATTCACTTGGACATTTATTTGATAAGCAATTCTCAAAAACTGTATGAAGATTTGAGATATCTTTCTTGTTAGTAAAATTATATGGAAACCAAACCTCAGCTCCATATGTTAAAATTGGATGTACTAACATGTCAAATAGATGTAGTATAGTTTCTGTCTGAACATTTTCATTTATAAATGCTTTACGAAGATAATACGCTGCTTTGTTACCTTGCTTATTCAAATGATCTTGCGTTAAATCAAAATTACCATTTTTATGAAATATTACGCCCAGATATTTATATTGATCTGTTACTTGTATTATGTCCTCACCACATTTGAATGTATTACTTATCTTGGTTTCTGTACGACAAAAAGGTATAATCTTAGTTTTTTCCGTGTTAATTATAAGTCCCCATTGTTGGCAGTAGTTGTATAAGAAATCTAGTTTGTTTAACAATAACAATAATAACAATAACAGCACTTTATTGTCCATTAAAATATTACATAAAAATGGAAATTTTTCTTCGGCACACCCTGTCTGCCTGTAAACGATTATAACAACAATTGTATAGGACGACACACATAAAACATAAAACATAAAAGGGATACGATAAAAGAACTAAATCATCTGCATATAAAAGACATGATAATCTATCAGATGTATTTTCATGAATGAAAGGAGAGTCCTTATCTGGTAGTCCATTAGTAATATCATTGATGAAAATATTGAAAAGAGTAGGACTTAGCGTATTTCCTTGATGAACTCCTTTTTTGATAACAATTTCTTTTGAATATTCTCCTTGAATTCGTGTACATATTTTTGAATTATTGTACATATTTTTGATTATTTGGTAGCATTTTCCCTTAATGCCATTCTTGTATAATTTGAGCAAAAGTGCATCGTGCCAGACGTTGTCAAACGCTTTTTGGAAATCTACAAAGCAACCATAAAGTCTACCGTTTTTAGTTTTTATGATATCATCAACAATGTTTTTTAGAATGAAAATTTGGTCTGTGGTTCTATAGTTTTTACGAAATCCTGCTTGTTCTCTTAATAAGATGTCATTTTTTTCTAAAAACGAAGATATTCTTGAATTAATGATTTTACAAAACAATTTTCCGAGGTTATTAGTGAGAGTTATTCCTCGATAGTTACTTGGATTAAATGGATCCCCTTTTTTATGAATTGGAATGCTGATGCCATTTTTCCATTCTTCTGGATATAAACCAGTTGAAAAGATCAAATTGAATATTTTTACAAGTATTTGAATAGTGCAATTTAAACTTGATTTGATAAGTTCATTGATTATTTTATCTTTTCCTGGTGACTTTTTATTTTTCAATGATTTGCATGCATTTCTAATTTCTTCTTCTGTTATATCCTTATCTAAGGTAGGTATCGAATGTTTTTCAGGAATTTTATTCAATTCTGAGATAATTTCTTGCCGTCTTACTTCTGCAACTTTAGTTTCTGTCCCTATAAGGTTTTCCAAATGATTTATCCATTTCATAGGATTAATTTTAGCAACATTGTTTGCCTTTACTTCTCCAATTGTTTTTAATTCCTTTAACGTTTTCCATACCGAGTTTGGATCTTTATCAAAGTCTTCATTTAGTTTACTTACTAGCTGGTTTCTGTAGAGTCGCTTTTTTTCTTTAAGGTTGATTTGTATTTCTTTCTTGTTGCATAATATTTTTGACAAATATTTTTATTATAAGGATGTCTATTCAACGAATTTAATAGTGATTTCATTTCTTTTCTTAATGAGAAGCAATCATTGTCGAACCATTTCTTCAGCTTCTTCTTTTTTCTTATTCTATTAGTTTTAGTTTTTGTACCTAATGCTTGTTTTGCTGCAGTAGTTAATGTCAGAGACAATTTGTTTGTGATGTTATTGATACACTTTGATTTATTGGATATTTCAATTACTTGGTTTGTTTTTTCAATGTCATCACCTATTTCCAATAGAAGAGCCTTTATGTTTTGAGTATTCAAAACTAATTGAAGCTTTTCGTGAGAATTCTGGTCCCATTTATGTATTTGCTCAATTAATTCCGTTTTAGTTGAATATTTATTATATCTTTGTCTGATTTGCTCTGTATCTTTGTTTTCATTTAGTTTGATTGGAAGACTAATTTTCATTTCTATTGAACAATGGTCTGAGTAAACTGTTAGCTTATTGACCTTCATATATATGACATGTTTAAATAAGACCTTTGAACATATGATATAATCAACTGTACTACAACCGTTGTATGTAAAGCAGGTATAATTACCATGTACATCGCCTAATGTCCTTCCATTCAAAATATAAAGATTGTTGTTTATGCATGCATTTACTAACCGTCTTCCTTGCTTTAGAATCACTTTGTCATATGACTGGCGATTACGGAAATTGTCAAAACAATAATTATCTGGTAAAGGGTATCTGTTGTTGTCACTATCACATTGTATGAAATCACATATTTCTCCAGTTCTTGAATTCATGTCTCCACATAATATGATGGAACCTTTTGTAGATAATTCTTCAATGTCACTTTCCAGTTGATGCCATATGTCATTGGTGAAATCTTTACCAAAAGATGAGTGTTCTGGGGGAATATAAATACATCCAATGAATACGTCTTGTCCCATAAATTCATTCTTTACATGAAGCCATATAATGTTACTATCACTTCTAGGTAAAATCTTTATTTTATGTTTTATGTAATCTTTTATGAAAACGCTAATTCCACCAGAAGCGCTTACAGCATTATTTCTTTTCCTTCTAATGAAGTGACAATTTTTTAAGAAACCAGATAGGTATATATCTTTTTTGCTATCTTCATCTAAATGCGTTTCTTGTACAAATATTATATCATGTTCAATTAAATGTTGAGTTACTTTTTCTTCAGTAAATTTATTTATGGTATAACCATCTATTTCTTCTTTATATCCCTTTAAATTCCAAGACATAATCTTAATCAGAACACCGTCTTGCTCACTATAATAATTAGATTTTTGCTTGTTGTATGTAACCATAGTATTATTATTTAAGTTATTGAGACATCCCAGTGCACTAAGGGATTTATAGAGCAAATCGAGAAAATTCATTATTGAACGAAGCGCATAGCGCTGAGTTCAATAATTATTTTCGAGATTTGCTCTATAAATCCCTTAGTGCACTGGGATTGTTTCAATAACGATATTGTCAGTACCGCCATAGAAAAACGAAGATTCCTAACGCACATTTTGCAATGCGCATTTGAATAGGCATAACTGTGTGGTCAGGTCGTGCACAGTAAAGATCTAGGCCTACTTTTGTGTGGGGTGTCTCAAGTGTGTCGTGCTTTCGTCACACGCATTTTAATTTCTGTTGGTAAATTCCAGTGTAGCGTTAATCTGAACAGTGATGATCTTTCAGAGAGACCTCATTTGAACTCGGAGAAAGGCTCTTCATTATTTGCGATTCGAAACCTCCAGTCGAGCTTCGACGGATTGACTATGCGGAGTGACTCCCCTTGAATTGACTCAAAGCGGGACTCGACGGTTCGCACATTTTCAAAACAAATGTGGCATATTTCTCGTGTTCTATCTTCACTCATCGGGGAGTCTGATACTAAATATGAACGGTAAGAATGCTCTGAACCCTACACGTATTATATCCCCATCGTTTTTTCGTTCACATTTGCCCAACATGTTAATTTCTGAGCGGGGTTACTGTCGTCTGCTAGGCTACCTGCCAACCTGGGCAATGGTTGAATGGAACGACTGCAGTCTGCACTGAGTCTGTACGCATAAGGCAGGCTGCTAATAAATCTTATATATGGTAAGAACGTTCTGAACCTTACACGTTTTCGATTACGATTGTTCTTGCTTTGAAATAATAATTCTGAAACCATTCATTTACTGAACTGATGTAGTCGTATTTCTGTGTTGTCTGCTACAGAGTCGATCGAGTCAGTCTTCCAAACTGGTCTTGCTGGTACGTTATCGGAATAACACTTGTGTTTTCTGTTAGCCGCTGGGAATTGTATACTAACTCATCATTTGGTAATGTGGATGATAAGCTACATGCCACTAACACGGCATATGAGAAGAATCTATGCAAGTCGGCGAAAATTAGATGAAACACAGCGGCTTCTATTTTTTTAGATCACTGGCACTGGCACAGGCACATGCAATCTGTCAGAAAAAAACCCCACTTCTGCTTTAATTGAGAAGCAGGGAATTTATGGTCATTTGGTATTGTGGAGAATATAAGCTACATGTCATTAATTAATTCTGAGGATGAGAGCACAGTCTTGCTTAGGCAAAGGGCGCAAGAATACGCTCTGTGGAAAAGTTAGCGCACTCCAAGAGTGCGCTAACAGTTTTAGCGCATCGCCATTAGCCAATCAACTGGTTCACATCAGTCATGTGACACCAGTACTTACTGACAATTATTATTATTATTTTCAATGTTTATTGTGATAAGATGAAGATTTAAATTAAAATGAAACATATATCCACAGTTTGTGTTTTGTTTTCATCATTTTCATCTTTTCCGTCATCATTGTTGCTCTTTCTATAGAGTCATTTGTTTTTGTTTCTTTAGTTGTAGTATCCATCATCCACGTAGTAATCGTTTCTTCCGTAGTATTCGTTGTACTCACGGTCGTTGATTTCTCCGTGATATCCACGTTCGTCGATTTCTCTGTCATATCCACAGTCGTCGATTTCTCTGTTATACCCACGGTCGTCGATTTCTCTCTCATATCCACGGTCGTCGATTTCTCTGTCATGTCCATGGTCGTCGATTTCTCGCTCGTATCCACCTTCATCAGTTTCTCTGTCGAATCCATGATACTCGTACTTGTTTCTGTTGTCATGTTCTTGGTACTCATTGAACTGGTATCTTTGGTTCTGACTGGTTCTTCTTCTGTATCCGTTGTATTTATTGTAGTTGTTTATTCTGGCTTCTCCGCTGGACAGATTGTTCTCATTTCTTCTGGTGCTATTATTGTTGTTGCCTTCTCCGATGAATCTGTAGTATCCATTGTTGAAGTTGCCTCTGTTGTATCGATTGCTTTTGTAGCCTCGTCTTTGGTTGTACCTATCTCGTTCATCGTGGTTGTTTCTTCTGGCTTCTCCACTGGGTAGGTTGTTCTCGTTTCTTCTGAAGTTATCATTGTTATTGCTTTCTCCGTTGAATCTGTTGTATCTGTTGTCTCTGTTATGCCCGTTGTTGTAGCTGCCTCTGTTGTATCCGTTGTTGAAGTTTCCTTTGTTGTTTTTGTTGTTCTTGTAGTTTCGTCTTTGGTTGTACCAATCTCTCTCATCGTTTCTTCTTTCCGTTCTGTAGTGGTCTTTACGTTCGTCATCATGGTAGTTGTGTTCGTTGATGATTCTCTTTTCATGGTCGTTGTTTTTGGTTTGAATTTTTTGCCAGAGCACTTTTTCTAAGTGTTGACCCATATTCCTTGCCAAAACTCCCATGCCCCTCTTCGTCGGGTGTATTCCGTCTGGCTTTATTTGCACTGCATTGTCATTGCAGACGAAAGAGGTATTTCTTTTTTCCCTGAAGGTGTCAAAATTCAAGGCGTTGTATACTTCTCTTCTTGCCTCGATGTCATCAAACTTTGTTGGCGCTAATTTGTTTATGACCACATGCGTTGAAGGATACTTTTTGTTTGCCTCATTCACAAATGTTTTGAGTTGGTTGCAAGCTTCCTCCCCTCTTTTTGACTTTAAGTCATTCACTCCACTGGAAATTACGATTGCTTCGGGTGTGGGACACTTCATCTCTTGTATCACTGTGACACATTCAGATAGGGTATTTGCTTGTTTCTTAGTTATCTTCGCTCCAACACGTCGGCCAAGTCGTTCAGGGTCTAGGTCTCTCAAGACCGAATCATGGATGATCAACACCGACGGTAAACCCAAGTCGTCGCTCTCTTCCCTACATTGGGTACAGCTCTCCCCACTTTCGCAATTGCTTTCATCATCAACTAACCGATCCAAAGAACGATCACGGTCATCACCAAATGAGTTATTGGGAGAATCTTCAAGAACACGATCCGTGTTCTTATTCGATGTATGTATGTGTGTGTGTATGTGTGTGTGTGTGTGTGTGAGTGTGTGTATGTGTGTGTGTGTGTGTGTGAGTGTGAGTGTAGAGAGATTCAGAGAAAACTGCTGCACCGATCTTCATGAAACTTCACATGAGAGGTCCTGGGTATGATATCCCCCGACATTTTTTCTTTTCTTCGTGTTTTCGATAAATGTCTTTGATGACGTCTTATCCGGCTTTTAGTGAAAATTGAGGCGGCACTGTCACGTCCTCATATTTTTTTTTTTATCAAATTGATTCAAATTTTGGGCAAGCAATCTTCCACGAAGTCCAGACCAAAGTATTGCATTTGAGCGTGGAAGCCTAATAATTAATCAATGAGTTTGGTCATTCAAAATCTCAAAATTGTAATTCAAATTCAAATTTGAACAATTGATCCAAAAATGACTTTATCTTATTTTGTTTATCTTTTTTTATTCCAAAAACATATAGATATATGTTATTTTTGGATTAAAAACAAGCACACAAAAATCAAAAAGAATACACACAAGCGCGCTTTCCTATTAAGCGGTGTACGCTACTGTGCTATTCTGGCTTGTCAATTCAAGCGAATGCGGGCCGCTTTGTTTTGCACGTGAATGTCAGCGCTTTTAGTCTCGGTCGCGGATTATCTTGGTTTTTTTCTCCGTGAAATGCAGTGCGTTCAGTCTCATTCTGTGAGTTTGACGGCTTGACTAAATGTATTAACTTCGCTGCACGCGACTTGTTTTGGTGTTTTTTTGCACTGCGCGCAACCCACACGACGGGCGGGCGGGCGGTTTGATATACACTGAGCACAAAAAGTTAAGGATATTTTTTCAGTGGTATACCCCAGATGTTAAACAGCGGTTTTTTGGTCAGAAATATACGTGTATTTGAAGATCAGTCTTTCTTCTCCTCAAAAATGTGTTTCTGAAAACTTAGCAATATTTGGGTATGACGTCACAGGTCCGTGACCACGCCTACCTTCAAAAATGGCGTTTTTTGACGGCATGATTCACTTTCAACCGTCGAAACAGTGACTTAAACTGAATGATATTATTTTTGCATTTTTTATACCAAAAAGTTTATTTGGTGTCTTACCTAATAAGTCATACAAATTTCGTTCAAATCCGCCGCGCAGTCAGGCTGATCCAGCGTGTAAAGGAGAACGACCACAATCCTGAAAAACGGCAAAAAATCCATGGTTTTTATGTTTTTGCTGGGTAGCTGCAGTTGATATGCAATAAATCTAAAACTACAAATAGCACTAGCAGCCTCTCCAAATTTCACAGAACGATGACAAAGATATATATCTGTATATGTTCCAGTATTTAGAGCAAACAGAACCCGAGGAATGGACGTTGTGACGGTTTTCATTTAAAAAATGTGTAAACGTTTGTAACGTCCAAGAAACACATGTGACATGCACTTAACTTTGTACACTTTGCAAAGAAGGGTGCCATTACATGTGTGCCAAGTTTCAGAAACATTCTTTCATGGGCTCAAAAGTTATGATTGTTTGAAAAGAGGCGAAAAAGACTGTCCCTGGTGTCTTTCGCGAAACTTTTTTTTAAGGACTTTTTCTATAATTTTGTTTCTCGTTCTCCGATAGGATGTGTATAGCCTTCACGGATGATGCGAACAACTTGCTCAGTAACAGTTGCAGAAAAGAACTGTTCACGTGTTTTGAACACAGCTGTGGCTGTATAAGAAAGAAGTAAAGAAGACAAAGAATCAAAAAGACAGAAGAATGCAGACATGACGTCATATCATTCCAAAATTATGACGTCAGGTGGAGGCAACACTGGGTTTTTCCAGTATCTTTGGTTTTTCTCATCGTCGTCTTGATAGCGGCGAGACACAATCTGGCATTTGCTGTGACGAATCAGACAGTTGGAATGCTACGAACAGGAGCTGTGGAGATGGACATCGCCAGGTTTTTAAGAGTCTGTAAGAGCATTGTCTTGAGGTCATAACGGCTAACTATACAGAGTAATGACACCATTTTTTGGTAAAGTATACAAAGTTGCGTGCATGTCACATTTGTTTCCAGGACGTTACGAACGTTTGCAAATGTTTAACGGAAAACCGTTACAACGTCCATTCTCGGGTTCTGTTTGCTCCAAGTACTAGCGCGAATCTAGATGAGGGGTTTTCTCGTCGTTCTGTGAAATTTGGAGAGGCTGCCATTTGTAGTTTTAGATTTATTGCATATCAACTGCAGCTACCCAGTAAAAACACCATAAAAACCCTGGATTTTTGGCTGTTTTTCAGTTTTGTGGTCGCTCTCTTTTACACACTAGATCAACCTGACAGCGCGACAGATTTGAACGAAATGTGTATGAAGTGTTAGGTAAGACACCAAATAAACTTTCGGATGTAAAAAATGTAAAACATCATTAAGTCACTGTTTCGACGGTTGAAAGTGAATAATGCCGTCAAAAAACGCCATTTTTGAGGGAAGGCGTGGTCACGGACCTGTGACGTCATACCCAGATATTGCTCAGATTCCAGAAACACATTTTTGAGCAGAAGAAAGACTGATCTTCAAATAATTATACGTATATTTCTGACCAAAAAACTGCTGTTTAACATCTGGGGATGGCACTGAAAAATATACTTAACTTTTTGTGCTTAGTGTATATGGGTAATATGTTCTGAAACAGAAAGAAAGAAAGAAAGAAAGAAAGAAAGAAAGACATAACAACGCCGGATGTTAAAGGCACAGTAAGCCTCCCGTAAACCATCACAGATACGATCAGGCTTTTTACACACAGTACAAACACCCTTTCATTTAAACACTCACCGATTGAGAACATCCTAGGTGCACTCCGTAAAGAGCGAACAATTTTCAAAGAATTTATTTTTGCGTGGTTTATCTTACCCCTGAGCCATCGTGAACCCGTGTGATCCAGTTTCCCTTTTTTCACAATGTAGTCGTCAGTTAGTCATTTGAATGCGACTCGAAGTGAGCTTATCTACAATAGCACGTTTTTATGCACGAAACAAACGGCTGTGGTTCACAAGAACTCTAGCGATGGCTTTTGACTGTTGAGAGGAACGGCGATATGCATAAACCGTCGTCTGCTACGACCCTTGCGTGACCCTGCTTCCGGGCTTTTCGTTTTTCAAGCTTTCACAACTTCGAATTGTACTGATCTTGTCCTGATGAAAAAATAATTCTTTTATGATTAAAGAATGTTTGTGTAACAAGCTGTCAATTTATTATTTAGATTTTAAAAGTTAGGTCTAGCGCAAAAACGCACCACGATCCAAAAACATTCTGATAATCATCGATCCACGGCTATTGCCAGTTTACATCGATAGAAGGAGACCCGAAGGGAAGTAACTCATTTTTGACCTGAGTTCAGGATGGGTCCAAAAAGTGTTTGAGACAATCTGCAAAATTAATTCTTTAAAAATTGCTCGCTCTTTACGTAGGGCACCTGGGATGTTCCCGTTTGGTGAGCGTTCAATTGGAAGGGTGTTTGTACTGTGTGTAAAAGCCTGACAGTATCTGTGATGGTTTACGGGAGGCTTACTGTCCGGGCGTGATTTCCGGTATTGAATATTCATAACAGCCGTCCAGCACCAAAACGAGGCGCCATTGTTGTAGAGGAGCAAGTCCACGAAAATAAATTCTTTGGAAATTTCTCACGCTCGACAGAAAGCAGTTAGGATGTTCCTGTTCGGTGAGCGTTCAAATGGAAGTATGTAGACGCTCGGGGAGCTCTGTGATGGTTTACGGGAGGCTTACTGTGCCTTTAAAGGCCGCTCCCGGCTTCGGTGAAATCCCCGTCTCCTCTCAGATGTTTGTTGCTGGGGGTTTTGCACAACGTGATACGCCTTTTCTTTTGGTAATGTGTTGATTTGGTTCTTACATTTGATATGTACTGTGCATGTGACCTTGGTCAACAAAAACTCAGTCTTCAACACAAAGTCTTGGACATACTCCCAGCTAGCAAGCTTTCGTCGGCCGACTGACGATTTCAGTCGGGTGACGTCGTCAAATGTCGTGTGTCGACGTCCGTTGTCGCGCCGATATAGTTTGCCTGTGTGTAAAACTCGGCAAATGTACGTAATAAACCCCGACATCGGCCCGACGCAATGTTGCTGTCGATAAAAATATGCAGAGTTACGGGAGATAACAACTTGAATTTATTATCATTATTTTAACATTTGTTACGTCCCCTGTTCAAGCGTCGGGAACGGCGTGACATGACTCTGCAAATGCGAAACTAAATTATTCATATTTGTTGACTTTTTCACATAGGAGTAGGATAATTAATTGTAAGTTTTGTTTGTATATTTGCAATCAAATACAGCATGAGCTCAAACCATGAGTTTTACATTTTAAAAATACGCCATCATATATACTTGAAATACTCTTATAGCTTTCCTTACGGTACAAACAAGATTGAGTGTGAACATGGCCGGCTAGCTGCTACTTTCCCGCGTGACCGAAGTTTATTTGTTTTCTTAGTTCAAGTTAATATCGAAAGAAGAGACATTCTTGCGAATGTTGTACAGCACATTGATGATATGTTATCCGAGACGAATGTCGCCTCGGGATCTCAATCTGAGTGCTGGTCCCAGTGCCACGTGGTGGCGGTGATAGTTGACAAGTTAAAATTGTGTAGCCAAGGACGGATGGAAACCTACAGGTGTGTTCAAGCTGTTAACGTCAACTCGAGGTCAACCGACGGATCCAGCGAGTAAGTGATTTTGGTTTTTCTTGCTTTAATGTTAGTTTTGCTGTCATACAGTGGGGGGGGGGGGGGGGGGGAGTACATACTGCTGTATCTGTATATGTAGATGTAGGTGTTTTGTCCTGTTACAGTGGGGGGGGGGGGGGGGTGGAGTACATACTCATGATACTGCTGAATCTGTAGCTGTAAGTGTGGTTTGCACTGTTACACTTGGGGGGTGGGGTGTATGTATACTGATGTATCTGTAGCTGTAGGTGTGTGTATTGCATTGTAACACTTGGGGGGGGGGGGGGGGTACATACTGATCTATCTGTAGCTGGTGGTGTGTTTTGCACTGATGCACACTTGGGGGGGGGGGGGGGGTGTACATACTGCTGAATCTGTAGCTGTAGGTGTGTTTTGCACAGTAACACTGGGGAGGGGGGGGGGGTGTACATACTGCTGAATCTGTAGCTGGAGGTGCGTTTTGTACTGTTACACTTGGGGGGGGGGGGGGGGGGGCGGTTGTACATACTGATGTATCTGTAGCTGTAGGTGTGTTATGTACTGTTACAGTAGGGGGGGAGGGGGGTTGAACATACTGCTGTATATGTAGCTGTAGGTGTGTTTTGCACACAGGGGGGGGGGGGGGGGGTTGAACATGTACTGCTGTATCTGTAGCTCTAAGTGTGTTTTGCACTCTACACGGGGGAAGGCGGTGGAGTGTTGTACATACTGCTGTAGGGAAGTTTTGTACTGTTACATTGGTGGCAGCGGGGGGAGGGGGGGTGTACATAATTCTGAATCTGTAGCTGTAAATGAGTTCTGTACTGTTGCAGTGGGGGGGGGGGGGTTGTACATACTGCTGTATCTCATAATCTGTAGCTGTAGGTGTGTTTTGCACTGTTACACGGGGGGGGGGGGGGGGGGGAGGGGGGTTGAACACACTGCTGTATCTGTAGCAGTAGGTGCGATTTGAGCTGTTACAGTTGGGAGGGGGGGGGGGTGTACATACTGCTGTAGCTGTAGGTGTTTTTTACACTGTTACACTTGGATTGGGGGAGGGTTGTACACACTGCTGTATCTGTAGGTTTGTTTTCCACTGTAACACTGGGGGGAGGGGGGGGGGGTTGTACTGCTGTAGCTGTAAGTGAATTTTGCACTGTTACATTTGGGGGGGGGGGGGGGGTGGTACATACTGCTGTATCTGTAGCTGCATGATATACTGCTGTAGCTGTACGGGGAGGGGGGGGGTACATACTGCTGTAGCTGTTAGTGATTTTTGACTCACATGCGAAGCAAAAGTGAGTCTATGTACTCACCCGAGTCGTCCGTCCGGACGTCCGGAAAACTTTAACGTTGGATATTTCTTGGACACTATTCAGTCTATCAGTACCAAATTTGGCAAGATGGTGTATGATGACAAGGCCCCCAAAAACATACATAGCATCTTGACCTTGCTTCAAGGTCAAGGTCGCAGGGGCCATAAATGTGTTCTAAAAAACAGCTATTTTTCACATTTTTCACATTTTCTCTGAAGTTTTTGAGATTGAATACCTCACCTATATATGATATATAGGGCAAAGTAAGCCCCATCTTTTGATACCAGTTTGGTTTACCTTGCTTCAAGGTCACAGGAGCTCTTCAAAGTTGGATTGTATACATATTTTGAAGTGACCTTGACCCTGAACTATGGAAGATAACTGTTTCAAACTTAAAAATTATGTGTGGCACATGTTATGCTTTCATCATGAGACACATTTGGTCACATATGATCAAGGTCAAGGTCACTTTGACCCTTATGAAATGTGACCAAAATAAGGTAGTGAACCACTAAAAGTGACCATATCTCATGGTAGAAAGAGCCAATAAGCACCATTGTACTTCCTATGTCTTGAATTAACAGCTTTGTGTTGCATGACCTTGGATGACCTTGACCTTGGGTCAAGGTCACATGTATTTTGGTAGAAAAAATGTGTAAAGCAGTTCTTAGTATATGGGTTTAGTTGTTTGACCTTGACCCTGAAGGCCAAGGTCATGTAAAGGTCAAGCATGTGAGTCGTATGGGCTTTGCCCTTCTTGTTTATACTGCTGTAGCTGTACGGGGAGGGGGGGTATACTGCTGTAGCTGTTACAACTTAGTGATTTTTGCACTGTTACAGGGGGGGGGGGGGGTGGAGTACATACTGCTGAATCTGTAGCTGTAAGTGTGGTTTGCACTGTTACACTTGGGGGGTGGGGTGTACATACTGATGTATCTGTAGCTGTAGGTATTGCATTGTAACACTTGGGAGGGGGGGTACATACTGATCTATCTGTAGCTGTAGGCGTGTTTTGTACTGTTACACTTGGGGGGGGGGGGGCGGTTTGTACATACTGATGTAGCTGTAGGTGTGTTATGTACTGTTACAGTAGGCGGGGAGGGGGGGGGGGGGGGTTGAACATACTGCTGTATCTGTAGGTCTAGGTGTGTTTTGCACTCTACACTGGGGAAGGCGTTTGAGTGTTGTACATACTGCTGTATCTGAAGCTGTAGGTATGTTTTGTACTGTTACAGTGGTGGCAGCGGGGGGAGGGGGATGTACATAATTCTGAATCTGTAGCTGTAAATGAGTTTTGTACTGTTACCGTGGTGGGGGGGGGGGGGGGGGGGGTTGTACATACTGCTGTAGCTGTAGGTGTGTTTTGCACTGTTACTAAGGGGGAGGGGAGGTGTACATACTGCTGTAGCTGTAGCTGTAAGTAATTTTTGCACTGTTACACTTGGGGGGTTGTATATACTGCTGAATCTGTTGCTGTAGGTGTGTTTTATACTGTAATACTGAGGGGGGGGGGGGTGTATACGGCTGTATCTGTAGCTGTAGGTGTGTTTTGTACTGTTACAGTGAGGGCGGTAGGGGCGGGGGGTTCTACATACTGCTGTATCTGTAGCTGATGTGTTTTGCACTGTTACACTGGGGGGGGGGGGGGGGTTGTACACACTGCTGTATCTGTAGGTTTGTTTTCCACTGTAACACTGGGGGGAGGGGGGTTATACTGCTGTAGCTGTAAGTGAATTTTGCACTGTTGCACTTGGGGGGGGGGGGGGTGGTGGTGGTACATACTGCTGTATCTGTAGCTGCACCCAGCCAGCAAGACATTAGCGGCCGATAGTCGGCCGAACACCCTTCAAAAAGTCGGGCAGGTGACGTCAAAAGATACGACGCGGGTGTTGGCCCGACTAACTTTTGCAAAGAGGCAACGAGGAGGCCGACAGGCGGCCGAACACCTGTACTATGGCGGCACGCATCCGGTCCGATGTTAATCGGCCCGATGGCTTGTTGGACCTGCGGCCCGACACCTTATGCCGACATCGTCCCGATGTCTTCCCGCTGAAATCGATATCTTCCCGATGTCGGCATAAGGTGTCGGACCGCAGGTCAAACAAGTCATCGGGCCGATTAACATCGGACCGGATGCGTGCCGCCATAGTGCAGGTGTTCGGCCGCCTATCGGCCGCCTCGTTGCCTCTTTGCAAAAGTTAGTCGGGCCAACACCCGCGTCGTATGTTTTGACGTCACCGGCCCGACTTTTTGAAGGGTGTTCGGCCGATTATCGGCCGCTAATGTCTTGCTGGCTGGGCTGAGCGGCCTGGACATACACACACACACACCAGGGCACACTGACACACACTGGCACATACACACACACACACACACACTGGCACATACACACACACTGACACATACACACACACACTGGCGCACACACACGTAAGCACACACACACACACACACACGCACGCACACACACACACATACACACACACTGGCACATACACACACATTGGCAGACATCCACACACACTGGCGCACACACACACTGGCAGACATCCACACACACTGGCGCACACACACACACGTAAGCACACACACTGGCGCACACACACGTAAGCACACACACACACACACACACACGCACGCACACACACACACACACGTAAGCACACACACACACACACACACACACACGCACACACACACACACACACACACACACACACGCACACACTTACACACACACACATACACACCCACCCACACACACACACAAACACACACACACACACCAGACTATGTGTATTAAGATAGGCGACACGGGTGAGAGAACAACTGTAATGTGCAGTGCACTGTGAACCATAAGTGCCATAAACTGGCGTGATGTACTTCAAGTCTAAGCCTTGCGTGGGGTTGTTCAAGTCTTAGCCTGTGCGTTTGTGTGTGTGTGTGTGTGTGTGTGCTTAATAACCGTCCCAGCCGACCATATCAGGGCGGTGCTGCTTTGAGATATAACGTGCGCCACACACAAGACAGAAGTCGCAGCTTAGCCTGTGCGTTTGTTTGTTTGTTTGCTTAACGCCCAGCCGACCACGAAGGGCCATATCAGGGCGGTGCTGCTTTGACATAATTATAACGTGCGCCACACACAAGACAGAAGTCGCAGCACAGGCTTCCTGTCTCACCCAATCACATTATTCTGACACCGGACCAACCAGTCCTAGCACTAACCCCATAATGCCAGACGCCAGTGGTTCATACAGTCACCTACTGAAAGAAAATAAGAATTCCGTGAAAAATTATTTAACAAATAAATCCCTAGACATCCGGGAAAAAAATACTTAAAAATCAGATATTAATAAAAGAAAACCGAGCAAAAATGTGAGAAAATGGTCTACAGGGGAGGTAATCAACATTCAGCAAGTCCAGGACGTATTTACAGCTGTTGTCTCCCTTGTCACACTATCCACGGTTGCTGTTGCCAGTGCAATATCTACCTCAAATACCCCCCCCCCCCCACACCCCCCCCCCACACACACACACACACACTCCACATTATACACACATTACAGCTAAGTATTTTTTAAATTAAGGACTGGGTGGCCGAGTGGCCGAGTGGTAACGCACTTGGGCTCGGAAGCGAGAGGTTGCGAGTTCGACCCTGGCAGGGCGTTAGCAATTTTCTCCCCCCTTTCCTAACCTAGGTGGTGGGTTCAAGTGCTAGTCTTTCGGATGAGACGATAAACCGAGGTCCCTTCGTGTACACTTTATTGGGGTATGCACGTTAAAGATCCCACGATTGACAAAAGGGTCTTTCCTGGCAAAATTGTATAGGCATAGATAAAAATGTCCACCAAAATACCCGTGTGACCTGGAATAAATAGGCCGTAAAAGGTGAATGCGTGATATATTGTGTAAAAAAAATCCATCTCACACGGCATTAATAGGGAACATGCGACTTGAGTCGCCTTGTGTGGTGAGATACGTGCGCGATATAAATCCTCGTAAATAAATAAAATAAATAAATAAATAAAATAAAATTAGTAGTACATGATAAGTTTTTCAAAAAGCCGGGTCGAAATTTGGCTAAACAGCTCTTCTTCTTTTAAACCATTATTGCTCGTTGCCGGTTAGGCCTCTAATTGTACCGAATTACAAGTTACAATTAGTATTTTGCTGTATTACCAAGTATCAAAGCGTTCGTCCGATAACAAACTTGACAGCATACGCACACTCCTTTAGTAAATACCTTCATATATTTGTCATCCGGTACTGTTGAAAAATATCTTGCTGTATTACCAAGTATCAAAGCGTTCGTCCGATAACAAACTTGACAACATACGCACACTCCTTTAGTAAAAAATACTTTCATATATTTGTCATCCGTTATTGTTGAAAATATCTGCTTAACAAAAACTTAAAGTAAATGAATAAGCGAAACCTTGCACAACTTGCTTGGCAATGGGTTTTAGTGGTCGTAATTGTCCCCGAATTAGAGTTCGTTCACCTGCCTCGCCCCTACCCCCTTCAGTCTCCCATGTCACCCCCATCCCTCAGTCAGAGACACTGTTACGATATGTGTATTCAGGAACAATGTTTTAAAAGAGCAGCCACATATTTTTGCCTCAGATGACCTGTTGTGGTTGACTGATTTTCAGAAAGTCGACCCTCAAATCATTCATTGGCAAAGTACGCCCTGTCAAGTCGCGTTGTTTAGTTGTAGCGCGTCAGCGGTGAACACACACACACAATGCGTTTCAGATAATGACGAATGTGTTGCGCACAATGACCTGCCAGTCATCGTCAGTCACCGTAGCACTGAACAAATAACATATCCGTCATAACCCGGCTAATTGAGAAATATTATAGCTGCCAAACTTCGCGTCGGTTGGGAACCGGTAAGCTTATGCCGACCATAACAGACCGTGACAAAGACGCCGACAAGTTAACAGCACCATTTTCAGCATGATTTTAATATGACCACAAAAACACACCATTCAACGCTGGTACGCCCTGACGGTACCATGATATTTTTTTTACTAGGATACACTTGACTAACCGATCAGCAATAAAAACAGTAAGTTATGTCACGCGCGTGCAGCCATAACAATCAACACGGCAAGTACGTGTGTCCTTTTTGAACGTGCAACGGAAGTACAATTACGGTGCGGCGGCGCGTGCGCCGTGAGCCGCGTGCGCGCGAGGGTCGATGTCTTTGTATGCCGAGGTGGTTGCGGCCCCCCCCCCCCCCCCCCCCCTCCATTCATAGGGAGAGCGATGAATGGGACAGCAAGACGGCGACAAAACCATGACGCGCGACTTTCCTCTCAAAAGACGCTGCTAAAAGAATAACGGGACTCGTCTCCTACCCAGCAATCTTTTTGCATCTTTGGGGCCCTGTCAGGGAGGTAGTTAGTCTCTCTTTTTTTTGCAGACGCGGTCCGTGTATCTGCTACATGTACAATCTTATCAGTTTTGACTGCAAGATTTCAGATATGTACCTGTCAGGTTTTTTGTTGTTAGGGATTGCTATGCCTTTTATTAGTAACAAGTCTTTTGTACTCGTCTCTCCCTTCTCTTTTTCAGTCAGTCTTCGCGTTGACTTCTTGACTGGCGTTTTCACGTGTCATTTACTATCACTGACACGTTGAGGAGGTTGCATCTTTCCTTTTCTCCTTCAGTCGCTTTCTAATTATGCATGTCACTACCCGGAACATAAAAAAACGTCAATTATAAAAGGTTCGGCTTTGCTGCTGGTAACAGTTGTCCTTTAATTCCTTTTTTTTTAATTTTTTTTTTTTACGATTTCGTTATTTTTTGCGAAGGCGTTCTGTTTTGAACTAACTTCCCCATGAATTGCAGACGGGTTACCATCCCTGAGCCGATATGAAACGAGACAGATATCCACAAAAAGAAGCAAATAAACAAAGAAAGGACAGAAAGAAAAGAAAGGCACAAGAAGTTACATTTGTCTGTATCCGTACTCGACTTTTGGCTCAGTTGAGGACGCTCTTCGCTGCACGAAAGAAACATGCATTTTAACACAGAGAGTAGCAAACAAAACACATTAACTACTGTTCATATACCATCTATTGTGTTTTAAAAGTGTAATCCCCCCCCCCCCCCAAAAAAAAAAAAACCCACACCACCAACAGCCCCCTTTTCCCCAACCTTACCTATACTTTAAGAAATTAAAATGATGCTCCCTTTGCAGGACCAGGGCAATTGCTTTCAAGACCACCCGCGATTCTGGGTGATTGTGCTTTCTTGAAAGCCTCACTGAAAGTGACCGAATTTATAGTGATTTAATTCAAGGAAAACGGTCTCGTTGTCGTCAGTAATGCACTGATTAAAAGGTAGTGTTTAATGACCGGCAGGTAACCCGTGCCCTAGTTTTAACTGACAATCGACCGAAACAGTCTTTTTTCGCGTTTTTCATTTATAGTCACTCACAGGGGGGAAAATGCGAGCGTCAGTACTAAAAAATCAAAAACCTGAAAGGATTGCAAGCCCTTTCATACAAGTTTTATTTCCTCGACACTGGTTGCTGCTCTTGTGTCGTATGAAAATAGTTGTCATAATTAACTATTACCGAGGACGCCCAGAAATAAACTGTGTACTCCCTGTTCACTTCATGCAGTCTCAGCCACTAGCAGTTCATAAAACTCGACTTGTGAAAGTTGTTACTCAAGTTACCGACTAACAAAATTACACCTGCCTTTTCAATATTTGCAATTAAAATGTCATTCACCTTCCCTGATGCGCGCTAGAAAGCTAGGTTTTTATTGCTTCAAAACTACATTTTTATTAGTCACAAAATAAACCAAGGCAGGAATGGGTTCCGCTTCAAAAGCCAACAGATATCGGAACACCTTGCCAAGGTATCAAACAGTTTCAATTACCTTTCTTTCGGCAATGCTACCAAAAGCACACTAGCACAACTTTTGATCTTTCCCCGCAGGTTAACTCTCTTCAAAATTCCATTTTCTACGCCAAAAATGCACGCCTAACTAATACATAACAATCGCCCTTGCGCCTTTTTGAGTATTGTTCTCTTTCCAACTTTGTGCCGTTTCTTCGGTAGATAAAAGACCAGGGAAAGCCAAAGCCTGAAAAAATTGGAGAAGTAATAATACTGCATGATCGGGTAGACAGAGAAGAGAAGACTGAAGAAGAAGAAGGAGAAGAAGAAGAAAACAGCGAGGGATAAAGGGAAACAAGCGAGGCCGCGACTTGTTGATCGAGTCTGCCTGAAGGAGGTTCCATCTGCTCCCTAGCTGCACACACTGAGTTCTCCCCACATTGTTACACCTAATGGGGCCTCCCTCCCTCTCTCTCTCTCACCATGCACAGCCAGTCCACGCATGCGCCACCAGCGGGTCTTGGCGTGCCGGGGAGGGAAATTCAAAACTTTTCTCCTCGCCTGCTCCAACTTGTCAGGGGGGTGTGTCCCGTTTGGTGGGTTCGTTTCTTTTCTCCTCGCTCGTTTCTCTTCGTTTGTTTTGGGTTAATCACCCGTGTGTGAAGTGTTGTGGGTGAGTGTGTTGTTTAGCTGCTCAGACACAAGAGATAAAGCGAAGAGTGGAGTCTTACCATGCCACGCCCCCCTTCTTCAAGCTCCCGTACCGTTTGTGTCTGGAACTTCCACGTGCAAAGCAGAGAGAATCGGTCTGGAAATTAGCACCCAGGGGTGCTTTCTTTCACCGTGGATGCCCCTGTGACCTGAAGCGGTTCCTGCACCTCAGGTTTTTCTTCTCGGGTAGAAGGGGGGTGGGTGGAGGTCAGAGGGTGGTTGACGAAGCGGGTGTGCCACCAGTCTCCTCACCACCGTCTGAACCACTCGCCATGTCGTACCGTGTGCAGGAGAAAGGCGCAGAGTACAACAAATACCTTTCCCTCCTTCCTTTCCCCCCGTCTATTACCGGGTCTTTATGCCCCCCAAAAAAACAGAGGCTCTTAGAATCGTGGCTAGTTTCACTTGTTTATTAGTTATTCAGACTATCAACCTCCTGCAGCCGCTCCAGCTGCCTGGGCCCAAAGTCCCGTTTGAATACGCCATCCCTGCAAACGACAAGGCCTTCCACGCTCGCCGTATTTTCATGTAAAAATCAGAATAATTAGAAAATAACAAGCACCCCATGCCTTTAATTTTGGGGTAAGAATTGTGTGTGTGTTTGATTAATTGGAAGGCCAAGTTTGTGCGGCAAGGTGGAGGCGAGAGGAGAACTGGGTTTTAATGGCAGGCAGGTGACTAGGCACGAGGCGTGTGTCGGACGGCCAAATAGCCCCCAACTTGCCGCTCTCCACAAAGGACCCCCTGGCGTGAGGCTCTGGCTAATGTTTGGTTACCCCCCTCTCGCTCCTTCCGACAGAAATGGCACGAGGAATGAGTGGAAAACAAAGATTGTTGGCTGGGGTGGTGCTACAAGTTGCATGCACCGACGCCAGGCTTTCTTCTCCCCCTCCCCCCTAGCTCCACTTCCCCTTTTTTTGACAGTTAGTTGCGTCTGCTGCCCATTACCACGGTGATCTGTCACGGTACCGTTAGCTCCTGGGAAAACTATACCACCCCCTCCCTGGGCTTTTCTGTCATTATTCGCCGCTTCTTGATGGGGGGGTTGCGACGACAACTGAAGTTCCCGTCGCCTAATACATTCATGACTCTCACAGCAGACCCTCCAGAAAATAGACTGTGTGCACAATCCCTGCTTCAGGTTTCTTAAAGTCTGGTATTTCCCCCTACCCCCCTACCCCCACCCCCACCCTAAAACTTTGCCTTGCCCTTGTTTTTTCCCCTCCTGATTTGTGCTTGTTGTGAAGGACCCAGGGGGAAAGGGAGATGAAGGGGTGCTGGGAGGATGGGGGTGGTGGTGGTGGGGGTGGTGGTGGTGGTGGTTGGGACTTGACGTGTGACGTTTGCAGATGCAGACAGTTGATGCAGATGCCACGATGTGATTCGGTAGTGGTGTTGTTGTTGCAAGGCATCGTGCACATGGCCTCTCAGCCATCGTGTCTGCAATTTGTACCGTTACGTGGAACACAAGGCAGGTGATCTCCTGGCTCATGACACAGGCAGGGGCTGTTCACAGAAGAGGAGTGAGGGGTACAGGGGAGGGGGGGGGGAGGGGGGTGCAATATAAAAAAGTACATCTGTAGATTCATCAGCTGTGAGGGCGTAAAGCTTGAACTTTCTTCTCTCATGATCAGCTGGTAACAAGAGGCCTCCTGGCCAGACCAGGCTCGCTGTAGAGCGTGCACATGCCTACAAGATCTGCATCCTGCGTGACACCAGGGAAAGGAACGAGGCAGATGGGGCGACAATAGCAAAATATACTTCCACCTCCTTATGCTCATGCAATTATGGAGGCAGATGCAGCTTGCAATGAAGCGACAGCAAGTTCATCAAGCCAATCTCTACGATCAATGAGGCAGTTGCTAGGATTAGTGCCCAGCTGAAATGATGGTTCCTTGATGGCTCCCACTGTCTGGTACTAGTACCAGCATCAAGCCATGTGCATGCATCATTGCCTGCAGGTTTGGGGTGTGGGGGACTCTTGGCCGGGTCGTCCGAGTACAACTGGAATTGTGCACCAGGCAAACGTAAGAGCTTGAGAACGAAAATGTAACAGATTCAATAAGCATTCATCACATCCAGTACGATGGTCAATAAAGTCATCCAAGTTTCAAGTGAGACACACACATAGAAAAAGACGGTCAAACGGACAACACACGCAGGCTAGCACGCTCTCTTGCACGCACAAACAGACAGAGACAGACAGACAAACAGACAGAAAGACACACGCACACACACACACTCACACACACACACAGATACACACTCACACACACACACAGATACACACTCACACACACACAAGCTGTGACACACACACACCCACACAGACACACACATATACACAATGGATACATTTCATTCGAGCAATCATAAGTAACCTCGGACTGGACCATGGATACTTCAGTCAGCAGTCCAAAAGAATGCGCTGATGAAAACTCTACGACGAGGACTAGAATACGAATACGTACGATTTTAGCAAGGAAAGAAGACTGAGGGCTCAAAACTGCAATACTACAACACAATTACTGACGGCGATTACGACTGTGAAGCATACTTGACATGTGTAACCAACCCCAAACACAGAAAAGCACTGTGTAGATTGCGTATTAGCGCTCACGATTTAAAAATCGAAAGGGGGAGATACACAAACACACCCAGAGAGGATAGAAAGTGCACCGTGTGTGGCGTAATTGAAGACGAGCTCCATTTCCTGGATAGTTGTACAAGATTTCATGATCTACGCTTGCAGCTTATGGAACATGCACGTGTTAATGCTCGAAATCCGAGTCAGCTGATGACGATGCAAGACGTACCGATACAGCAACAACTTGCTGAATTTGTATACAACTGCATGATTATACGCAATAATGACATAACTACAGATACATAACAATGTTGTAATCACTGCTCCATGGACGATATTTCTTCTTGTCTTTACAAATATCCACTTCGTGTCTGATAAACCCTTTACTGTGATTTTATGACAATTAAATGAGTTCTGAGTTCTGAGAGAGTTCTGAGTTCTGAGTTCACACACACACACACACACACACACACACACACACACACACCCACACACACACACACACACACACACACATACACACACACACACACATACACACACACACACACACACACACACACATACACACACACACACACACACACACACACACACACACACACACACACACACACACACACACACACATACACACACACGACTTTACAAAAGCAATCGACCACAACAAGAAACAAACCTTCCCATTCATACCAGGTCAAGGTTCGCAGCATACCAGGTCAAGGTTCGCAGCATACCAGGTCAAGGTTCGCAGCATACCAGGTCAAGGTTCGCAGCATAGTAGTGCAAGGATCATCCTAGAAAAAGAGCTGCCTTGTGAGTCCGATCTTGTCCATCTGTTCAAGCTGCAACGTTTGGGCTGGGTGCCCATGCCAATGGCCCCATGTCACAGTAAGTCAGGACACAACAAACCCATGTGTTGGTCGGGCACGGACATTGGTTTAAACTGTTTTATTCAACATTTGTGCATTATTTACAAAAAACGCATATTGAGTAAACAACAACAAGCATAATGCTTATAGTGGTGTTTACAGTTTTCTAGAAAATTACATATAAATGGCGGCTATTGTACAGTTTAAATGAAAAGCAAGCAAACATGACGGACATTGGTCATCTTCTGTCGAACTTCGAGCTTGTATGAGTTATAGACACCATCCTTCAGGCTTACCCCATTGTGCACACCACATCATACCCGTCAGGCCAACACATGGGATGAGAGTATTCGTACATCTTGACACCTACCAGATATATACAGGGTGTCTCCAAAAAAACTACCCGATTTTCTTTTAATACTACAGACAAGTCAGTAGCTTTATTAAAATCATTTTTTTGCGTGATACTGCAGTCAGTTCATAGAAGTTGTGTCCCCAAGTTCACAGCTTTCAGTTGAGATCGTCTGTTCCTTCACACCACGTGATCAATGTAGCCACCCCGTTTTCCAATGACAGACTGCATCCTCATTGCCATATTGTTCATTACATTTGGGAATGTTTCCTGTGGGATGTTCAGGATTTCTCTGAGAATGTGGTGGGGCTCCATCCTGTTGGAACCACTGTGTTGTCATTCGGATTTCATTGTCCCTTCTCTTAGTTTTTTCATTTCTCAGTACTGATGTTTCAATGTCTTTTGGGGTACTTTTTTTTAAGACACCCTATAATTCCTGGGTTTTTTTTCGTGTATACTTTCAACTGCTGAATAAAGTTTTTAAATGACACCAATCACTGCAATGTCAATCTGTACATTTTATCCAGCAGAAAAATCCCTCCTCACTCCAGTAAGTAGCCAGGCTTTAGAGATTTGGTCTATGTTGCAATGGAAGGATGAAGTTGACGCATGCGCAAGCCTGACCGGATCTGTGACAGTAGCCATGATGGTTTGCTTGCAGGAGAAAAACTGTACCTTTGTCAGTAAGCTGAGGCTGAAAGCAGGCTACATTTCACAAGCCTGACCGGATCTGTGACAGTAGCCATGATGGTTTGCTTGCAGGAGAAAAACTGTACCTTTGTCAGTAAGCTGAGGCTGAAAGCAGGCTACATTTCACAAGCCTGACCGGATCTGTGACAGTAGCCATGATGGTTTGCTTGCAGGAGAAAAACTGTACCTTTGTTAGTAAGCTGAGGCTGAAAGCAGGCTACATTTCACAAGCCTGACCGGATCTGTGACAGTAGCCATGATGGTTTGCTTGCAGGAGAAAAACTGTACCTTTGTTAGTAAGCTGAGGCTGAAAGCAGGCTACATTTCACAAGCCTGACCGGATCTGTGACAGTAGCCATGATGGTTTGCTTGCAGGAGAAAAACTGTACCTTTGTTAGTAAGCTGAGGCTAAAAGCAGGCTACATTTCACAAGAGAGAAGAACTTCTGGGTGAAGTGGCGACCACGCTGTTCATGGCACATCTCAGAAAACAACTTCTTGGAAAATGGTGTGCCACAGGTATGTTCCCAATCTACATAACTGACAATCTCAAGAATAAGTAGTTATCAGGCCCACCAGTTATATTTCAGAACATCTTCTGTGTAACAGGCGCTTGCCTCTGTGTGTTGTGGGTGTGTGTGTGTGTGTGTATGTGTGCATGTATGTGGTATGTGTGTGTGTGTGTGTGTGGTGAATGTGTGTGTGTGTATCTGTGTGTGTGTGTGTGTCTCTCTCTCTCTCTCTCTCTCTCTCTCTCTCTCTCTCTCTCTCTCAACAACGCCTAAAAGACTGCTTTACCCAGAACTGGCATAGTAAGCTAGAAGACAGTGAGAGGTATGACACATACAAATTGTTTAAACCTGACTTTGGAAGAGAAAGGTACCTTGACCAAATAGACAATCCATATATCCAAAAAGTGTTCACAAAATTCAGACTTGGGGTTTCACCCTTGATGTGCAACAAACAGAGATACTCTGCAAACGGTTCCCATGTTTGCCCACTTTGCAGATACCCTCACGAAAACGAGCACCACTTTCTTTTTAAGTGCCCAGTATACTCTGATATAAGAGAAACTTACTTGGGAAATGCCTCTTTGAAATTGGTCAACTCGAAAACTCGTCAATGCAGATACTACTAACACAAAACAAAAGTAGGCTGTGGGCACTCTCCCGGTATACATTTTATGCATTCAGGCGTCGACAGCAACTGCTAGGCTAAAATGAATGTGTGTAAATGATTTCAGATCGATATGTTTCAACCCTTAGTACTGTATATACACTTGTTCTTACTTGTTTCTGAGAGAGTATACATTGAAATGGAAACTCTACTCCCCCCTTGTACAAACACAACAGTGTGGTTTACAATAAAATTCTGAGTTCTGAGTTCTGAGTTCTCTCTCTCTCTCTCTCTCTCTCTCTCTCTCTCTCTCTCTCTCTCTCTCTCTCCTTCTCTCTTTTATGTGTGTTCGCGTGCGTGTGTGCGTATACGACAAACCGGTGGACACACAGACAGATTGAAACAATCGTGCGTGCAGTCCAAGAGGTGCAGTCAGAGCAAGAGGCAGACAAACAGGTAGACAGAGAGGCAGGCAAACAGGTAGACAGAGAGACAGACAAACAGGTAGACAGAGAGGCAGACAAACAGGTAGACAGAGAGGCAGACAAACAGGTAGACAGAGAGGCAGACAAACAGGTAGACAGAGAGGCAGACAAACAGGTAGACAGAGAGGCAGACAAACAGGTAGACAGAGAGGCAGACAAACAGGTAGACAGAGAGGCAGACAAACAGGTAGACAGAGAGGCAGACAAACAGGTAGACAGAGAGGCAGACAAACAGGTAGACAGAGACACAGGCAGACAAACAGGTAGACAGAGAGGCAGACAAACAGGTAGACAGAGACACAGGCAGACAAACAGGTAGACAGAGAGGCAGACAAACAGGTAGACAGAGAGACAGACAAACAGGTAGACAGAGAGACAGACAAACAGGTAGACAGAGAGGCAGACAAACAGGTAGACAGAGAGGCAGACAAACAGGTAGACAGAGGCAGACAAACAGGTAGACAGAGAGGCAGACAAACAGGTAGACAGAGAGGCAGACAAACAGGTAGACAGAGAGACAGACAAACAGGTAGACAGAGAGGCAGACAAACAGGTAGACAGAGAGACAGACAAACAGGTAGACAGAGAGACAGACAGACAGGTAGACAGAGAGGCAGACAAACAGGTAGACAGAGGCAGACAAACAGGTAGACAGAGAGGCAGACAAACAGGTAGACAGAGAGGCAGACAAACAGGTAGACAGAGAGACAGACAAACAGGTAGACAGAGAGGCAGACAAACAGGTAGACAGAGAGACAGAGAAACAGGTAGACAGAGGCAGACAAACAGGTAGACAGAGAGGCAGACAAACAGGTAGACAGAGAGGCAGACAAACAGGTAGACAGAGAGGCAGACAAACAGGTAGACAGAGAGACAGACAAACAGGTAGACAGAGAGGCAGACAAACAGGTAGACAGAGAGGCAGACAAACAGGTAGACAGAGAGACAGACAAACAGGTAGACAGAGAGGCAGACAAACAGGTAGACAGAGAGACAGACAAACAGGTAGACAGAGAGACAGGCAGACAAACAGGTAGACAGAGAGACAGACAAACAGGTAGACAGAGAGGCAGACAAACAGGTAGACAGAGATGCAGACAAACAGGTAGACAGAGATGCAGACAAACAGGTAGACAGAGAGGCAGACAAACAGGAAGACAGAGAGGCAGACAAACAGGTAGACAGAGAGGCAGACAAACAGGTAGACAGAGAGGCAGACAAACAGGTAGACAGAGGCAGACAAACAGGTAGACAGAGAGGCAGACAAACAGGTAGACAGAGAGGCAGACAAACAGGTAGACAGAGAGACAGAGAAACAGGTAGACAGAGGCAGACAAACAGGTAGACAGAGGCAGACAAACAGGTAGACAGAGAGACAGACAAACAGGTAGACAGAGGCAGACAAACAGGTAGACAGAGAGGCAGACAAACAGGTAGACAGAGAGGCAGACAAACAGGTAGACAGAGACACAGGCAGACAAACAGGTAGACAGAGAGGCAGACAAACAGGTAGACAGAGGCAGACAAACAGGTAGACAGAGGCAGACAAACAGGTAGACAGAGAGGCAGACAAACAGGTAGACAGAGATGCAGACAAACAGGTAGACAGAGAGGCAGACAAACAGGTAGACAGAGATGCAGACAAACAGGTAGACAGAGAGGCAGACAAACAGGTAGACAGAGAGGCAGACAAACAGGTAGACAGAGAGGCAGACAAACAGGTAGACAGAGATGCAGACAAACAGGTAGACAGAGATGCAGACAAACAGGTAGACAGAGAGGCAGACAAACAGGTAGACAGAGAGGCAGACAAACAGGTAGACAGAGAGGCAGACAAACAGGTAGACAGAGAGGCAGACAAACAGGTAGACAGAGACACAGGCAGACAAACAGGTAGACAGAGAGGTAGACAAACAGGTAGACAGAGAGGCAAACAAACAGGTAGACAGAGAGGCAGACAAACAGGTAGACAGAGAGGCAGACAAACAGGTAGACAGAGATGCAGACAAACAGGTAGACAGAGAGGCAGACAAACAGGAAGACAGAGAGGCAGACAAACAGGTAGACAGAGAGGCAGACAAACAGGTAGACAGAGAGGCAGACAAACAGGTAGACAGAGAGGCAGACAAACAGGTAGACAGAGAGGCAGACAAACAGGTAGACAGAGAGGCAGACAAACAGGTAGACAGAGGCTGACAAACAGGTAGACAGAGAGGCAGACAAACAGGTAGACAGAGAGGCAGACAAACAGGTAGACAGAGAGGCAGACAAACAGGTAGACAGAGAGGCAGACAAACAGGTAGACAGAGAGGCAGACAAACAGGTAGACAGAGAGGCAGACAAACAGGTAGACAGAGACAGACAAACAGGTAGACAGAGAGGCAGACAAACAGATAGACAGAGAGGCAGACAAACAGGTAGACAGAGAGGCAGACAAACAGGTAGACAGAGAGGCAGACAAACAGGTAGACAGAGAGGCAGACAAACAGGTAGACAGAGAGGCAGACAAACAGGTAGACAGAGAGGCAGACAAACAGGTAGACAGAGAGGCAGACAAACAGGTAGACAGAGAGACAGACAAACAGGTAGACAGAGAGGCAGACAAACAGGTAGACAGAGAGACAGAGACAGAGACAGGTAGACAGAGACAGGTAGACAGAGAGACAGAGACAGGTAGACAGAGAGACAGAGACAGGTAGACAGAGAGACAGAGACAGGTAGACAGAGAGACAGAGACAGGTAGACAGAGAGACAGAGAGACAGAGACAGGTAGACAGAGAGACAGACAAACAGGTAGACAGAGAGGCAGACAAACAGGTAGACAGAGAGGCAGACAAACAGGTAGACAGAGAGGCAGACAAACAGGAAGAAAGAGAGGCAGACAAACAGGTAGACAGAGAGGCAGACAAACAGGTAGACAGAGAGGCAGATAAACAGGTAGACAGAGATGCAGACAAACAGGTAGACAGAGAGGCAGACAAACAGGTAGACAGAGATGCAGACAAACAGGTAGACAGAGAGGCAGACAAACAGGTAGACAGAGAGGCAGACAAACAGGTAGACAGAGAGGCAGACAAACAGGTAGACAGAGAGGCAGACAAACAGGTAGACAGAGACACAGGCAGACAAACAGGTAGACAGAGAGGTAGACAAACAGGTAGACAGAGAGGCAGACAAACAGGTAGACAGAGAGGCAGACAAACAGGTAGACAGAGGCAGACAAACAGGTAGACAGAGATGCAGACAAACAGGTAGACAGAGAGGCAGACAAACAGGAAGACAGAGAGGCAGACAAACAGGTAGACAGAGAGGCAGACAAACAGGTAGACAGAGAGGCAGACAAACAGGTAGACAGAGAGGCAGACAAACAGGTAGACAGAGAGGCAGACAAACAGGTAGACAGAGAGGCAGACAAACAGGTAGACAGAGGCAGACAAACAGGTAGACAGAGATGCAGACAAACAGGTAGACAGAGAGGCAGACAAACAGGAAGAAAGAGAGGCAGACAAACAGGTAGACAGAGAGGCAGACAAACAGGTAGACAGAGAGGCAGACAAACAGGTAGACAGAGAGGCAGACAAACAGGTAGACAGAGACAGACAAACAGGTAGACAGAGAGGCAGACAAACAGATAGACAGAGAGGCAGACAAACAGGTAGACAGAGAGGCAGACAAACAGGTAGACAGAGAGGCAGACAAACAGGTAGACAGAGAGGCAGACAAACAGGTAGACAGAGAGGCAGACAAACAGGTAGACAGAGAGGCAGACAAACAGGTAGACAGAGAGGCAGACAAACAGGAAGACAGAGAGGCAGACAAACAGGTAGACAGAGAGGCAGACAAACAGGTAGACAGAGAGGCAGACAAACAGGTAGACAGAGAGGCAGACAAACAGGAAGACAGAGAGGCAGACAAACAGGTAGACAGAGAGACAGACAAACAGGTAGACAGAGGCAGACAAACAGGTAGACAGAGAGACAGACAAACAGGTAGACAGAGGCAGACAAACAGGTAGACAGAGAGACAGACAAACAGGTAGACAGAGGCAGACAAACAGGTAGACAGAGAGGCAGACAAACAGGTAGACAGAGAGGCAGACAAACAGGTAGACAGAGAGGCAGACAAACAGGTAGACAGAGAGGCAGACAAACAGGTAGACAGAGATGCAGACAAACAGGTAGACAGAGAGGCAGACAAACAGGAAGACAGAGAGGCAGACAAACAGGTAGACAGAGAGGCAGACAAACAGGTAGACAGAGAGGCAGACAAACAGGTAGACAGAGGCAGACAAACAGGTAGACAGAGAGGCAGACAAACAGGTAGACAGAGAGGCAGACAAACAGGTAGACAGAGAGACAGACAAACAGGTAGACAGAGGCAGACAAACAGGTAGACAGAGGCAGACAAACAGGTAGACAGAGAGACAGACAAACAGGTAGACAGAGGCAGACAAACAGGTAGACAGAGAGGCAGACAAACAGGTAGACAGAGAGGCAGACAAACAGGTAGACAGAGACACAGGCAGACAAACAGGTAGACAGAGAGGCAGACAAACAGGTAGACAGAGGCAGACAAACAGGTAGACAGAGGCAGACAAACAGGTAGACAGAGAGGCAGACAAACAGGTAGACAGAGATGCAGACAAACAGGTAGACAGAGAGGCAGACAAACAGGTAGACAGAGATGCAGACAAACAGGTAGACAGAGAGGCAGACAAACAGGTAGACAGAGAGGCAGACAAACAGGTAGACAGAGAGGCAGACAAACAGGTAGACAGAGATGCAGACAAACAGGTAGACAGAGAGGCAGACAAACAGGTAGACAGAGATGCAGACAAACAGGTAGACAGAGAGGCAGACAAACAGGTAGACAGAGAGGCAGACAAACAGGTAGACAGAGAGGCAGACAAACAGGTAGACAGAGAGGCAGACAAACAGGTAGACAGAGACACAGGCAGACAAACAGGTAGACAGAGAGGTAGACAAACAGGTAGACAGAGAGGCAGACAAACAGGTAGACAGAGAGGCAGACAAACAGGTAGACAGAGAGGCAGACAAACAGGTAGACAGAGATGCAGACAAACAGGTAGACAGAGAGGCAGACAAACAGGAAGACAGAGAGGCAGACAAACAGGTAGACAGAGAGGCAGACAAACAGGTAGACAGAGAGGCAGACAAACAGGTAGACAGAGAGGCAGACAAACAGGTAGACAGAGAGGCAGACAAACAGGTAGACAGAGAGGCAGACAAACAGGTAGACAGAGGCAGACAAACAGGTAGACAGAGAGGCAGACAAACAGGTAGACAGAGAGGCAGACAAACAGGTAGACAGAGAGGCAGACAAACAGGTAGACAGAGAGGCAGACAAACAGGTAGACAGAGAGGCAGACAAACAGGTAGACAGAGAGGCAGACAAACAGGTAGACAGAGATGCAGACAAACAGGTAGACAGAGAGGCAGACAAACAGATAGACAGAGAGGCAGACAAACAGGTAGACAGAGAGGCAGACAAACAGGTAGACAGAGAGGCAGACAAACAGGTAGACAGAGAGGCAGACAAACAGGTAGACAGAGAGGCAGACAAACAGGTAGACAGAGAGGCAGACAAACAGGTAGACAGAGAGGCAGACAAACAGGTAGACAGAGAGGCAGACAAACAGGTAGACAGAGAGGCAGACAAACAGGTAGACAGAGAGGCAGACAAACAGGTAGACAGAGATGCAGACAAACAGGTAGACAGAGAGACAGACAAACAGGTAGACAGAGAGACAGACAAACAGGTAGACAGAGAGACAGACACAGGTAGACAGAGAGACAGAGATAGGTAGACAGAGGCAGACAAACAGGTAGACAGAGAGGCAGACAAACAGGTAGACAGAGAGGCAGACAAACAGGTAGACAGAGAGGCAGACAAACAGGTAGACAGAGAGGCAGACAAACAGGTAGACAGAGAGGCAGACAAACAGGAAGAAAGAGAGGCACACAAACAGGTAGACAGAGAGGCAGACAAACAGGTAGACAGAGAGGCAGACAAACAGGTAGACAGAGATGCAGACAAACAGGTAGACAGAGAGGCAGACAAACAGGTAGACAGAGATGCAGACAAACAGGTAGACAGAGAGGCAGACAAACAGGTAGACAGAGAGGCAGACAAACAGGTAGACAGAGAGGCAGACAAACAGGTAGACAGAGAGGCAGACAAACAGGTAGACAGAGACACAGGCAGACAAACAGGTAGACAGAGAGGTAGACAAACAGGTAGACAGAGAGGCAGACAAACAGGTAGACAGAGAGGCAGACAAACAGGTAGACAGAGAGGCAGACAAACAGGTAGACAGAGATGCAGACAAACAGGTAGACAGAGAGGCAGACAAACAGGAAGACAGAGAGGCAGACAAACAGGTAGACAGAGAGGCAGACAAACAGGTAGACAGAGAGGCAGACAAACAGGTAGACAGAGAGGCAGACAAACAGGTAGACAGAGAGGCAGACAAACAGGTAGACAGAGAGGCAGACAAACAGGTAGACAGAGGCAGACAAACAGGTAGACAGAGAGGCAGACAAACAGGTAGACAGAGAGGCAGACAAACAGGTAGACAGAGAGGCAGACAAACAGGTAGACAGAGAGGCAGACAAACAGGTAGACAGAGAGGCAGACAAACAGGTAGACAGAGAGGCAGACAAACAGGTAGACAGAGACAGACAAACAGGTAGACAGAGAGGCAGACAAACAGATAGACAGAGAGGCAGACAAACAGGTAGACAGAGAGGTAGACAAACAGGTAGACAGAGAGGCAGACAAACAGGTAGACAGAGAGGCAGACAAACAGGTAGACAGAGAGGCAGACAAACAGGTAGACAGAGGCAGACAAACAGGTAGACAGAGAGGCAGACAAACAGGTAGACAGAGAGGCAGACAAACAGGTAGACAGAGAGGCAGACAAACAGGTAGACAGAGAGGCAGACAAACAGGTAGACAGAGAGGCAGACAAACAGGTAGACAGAGAGGCAGACAAACAGGTAGACAGAGATGCAGACAAACAGGTAGACAGAGAGGCAGACAAACAGATAGACAGAGAGGCAGACAAACAGGTAGACAGAGAGGCAGACAAACAGGTAGACAGAGAGGCAGACAAACAGGTAGACAGAGAGGCAGACAAACAGGTAGACAGAGAGGCAGACAAACAGGTAGACAGAGAGGCAGACAAACAGGTAGACAGAGACAGACAAACAGGTAGACAGAGAGGCAGACAAACAGATAGACAGAGAGGCAGACAAACAGGTAGACAGAGAGGCAGACAAACAGGTAGACAGAGAGGCAGACAAACAGGTAGACAGAGAGGCAGACAAACAGGTAGACAGAGAGGCAGACAAACAGGTAGACAGAGAGACAGACAAACAGGTAGACAGAGAGGCAGACAAACAGGTAGACAGAGAGACAGACAAACAGGTAGACAGAGAGGCAGACAAACAGGTAGACAGAGAGGCAGACAAACAGGTAGACAGAGAGGCAGACAAACAGGTAGACAGAGAGGCAGACAAACAGGTAGACAGAGAGACAGACAAACAGGTAGACAGAGAGGCAGACAAACAGGTAGACAGAGAGGCAGACAAACAGGTAGACAGAGAGACAGACAAACAGGTAGACAGAGAGACAGACAAACAGGTAGACAGAGAGGCAGACAAACAGGTAGACAGAGAGACAGAGAAACAGGTAGACAGAGGCAGACAAACAGGTAGACAGAGAGGCAGACAAACAGGTAGACAGAGAGGCAGACAAACAGGTAGACAGAGAGGCAGACAAACAGGTAGACAGAGAGGCAGACAAACAGGTAGACAGAGAGGCAGACAAACAGGTAGACAGAGAGGCAGACAAACAGGTAGACAGAGAGGCAGACAAACAGGAAGAAAGAGAGGCAGACAAGCAGGTAAGAACGCACACATGCACCCAAACATGTAGGTTGGCAAAAAGACAGGCAGACAAAGAAGGGAGGGGGGAGAGGGGGGGGGAGTGGATGGCGGAATATCATTCTGACGTCCTGGCGACAGTCTCTTGTATAGCACAAGTGTCCTTGACAGCACTAGTCCGACTTTCAAGTTCACAGAAGGGAAGAAAAGATGACGGAAAAGTTCAACTCCACGCCTGATCCACAGCTTCGCCCCTTTCGTTCTGCGCGGTTTGCTTTGCGCTGAGACGAAATGAGAAAAAAAGAGCACATTGAAAAGGAAGAGGATAATCAGGATAAAGATTCCTCATCCCTCTGACTGGAAAGGGCTCTCACCGTTGATACACCGTTCATATCATGCAAATCAAGAGACTGCAACTTCCTAAGCCACGGTGTAACGCACGACCGGTGATTGCAGTCCGTTCTGAGGCAGATCCAATGACGCTGAAAGATGGTTTTGTGCAAATCGAAGGCTTAAAATCTTCTGCTCTGTTGCGTTTGAAAGTCGTCTCAGCGGCGACTGCAATAGACGTCACTGCGCGTGAATAATGCTAATGACTTCTGTGACAAAAATCACAGTTATCAAGCCACGTGCATGCATGTTTCAGTCAGACAGGAGAATAAGGATGTATCCTTTAAGTTACCAGGGAAATTTTTTCCTGCCTACTAGTGGAAAGCTAGCAGCAACAGAGTCGCGCTTCCCAGGTGTGTGCGTGTTTAGGTGTAATCAGCCACCTGCACTTATTGCAGAATGACCGAGGTCTTTTACGCGCCACAGTGGTGACACTGGGGCGGAATATGGATACCGTCTCAAAGTCCGCATATATGAAGTTGACCCGTGTCCGTCCTGGCCCGGATTCGAACCCGTGACTGTAGGATAACAAGTCCAGTGCTCTACCAACTGAGCTACCGGCACCTCCACTCCTCACACACACACACACACACACACACACACACACACACACACACACACACACACACACACACACTGCGAGCGAAAGCGAGCTGTTCACTATTTGAAAAAGCAACGAGTGTAAATCTGGTACGAAACAGCAAGCCATGTAGTATTCTGTTTATCCTGCGTCACTTACGTGTATTTTACTGAAAATGTCCTGCAGTCGAGGCAGCTAACTTGAAGACGCTTGTTTTGGAACCTCGATCTCTTCTAAAGCCTCGTGCAATCTATTACCTCAACGTAAAAAAACGTCACTCTGAAAGTGTGGCGTGACGTGTTAGTTCTAAAAATTCATCGAAGGTAATTAGCGAGCGCTATTTTATTTTCTATAATGACGTTTGTCTCGGTGACTTTGGCATCATAAGCAGTGGAAAAACAGGTCCCTGCCAGACTTGCTTGACATGACCTCATTTACATGATATACACACGTGTGATTTGAACGATTATTATCTCACGAGTGTCTCTCTCACGTATGTATGATACATACAATTAAACAATGGATGGACAAGTGTGGTTCATCTGCTCTTAAAAAAACCAAACAACGTATGACAACAACCCTAAACATAAAAGCAATAAAAACATACGAAGTAAGATCAGCCAAAGTACTCCAGACAGGCACGTCCGCCCACATCCATACTACTCCCCCCCCCCCCCATACACACACACACGCCCTCGTAAAATTGTGTAAGTGGGAACGACAGTAACTTTCTCCTATGACAAAAGTAACACTGTCCTCGATCCAGCCGAACTCAGGCTAACTCAGCCCTTTCGTACTGATATTACCTCGACTTGAATATCATTCCATCCTTCCACAGCTTTTTGTGTGTGTGTGTATCTCTATTGTAAAGGAGGAGGGGCAAGGGTTACAAGAAAGAGGCAAGGGGGAGGGGGAGAGGGGGGAGCATAGTGCCTGCCGCGTTATCTGCTATCGGCATTCAAAGCAAATTCCAATCAGTCGGAACTGAAGGCTGACAAGCACGGTGACCCTCCGCATTGTAGCAGTCGGGGATTTATTGAAGGCGGGCGGACAGACGATCGATGGTAAAGTGTCAGCCAAGAAACAGGGAGTCCGTTGCACCTGAACCAACACACGAGATTACGGGCATTCATTTGCTGCTTTTCTCCTTCAACGCTGACCGAAGAAGTAGACTGATAACGACGTCATTACGTTAGCATGATCTCGGAATTTTGTTGTTTGTTTTGCTTGTTTGATTCTTTGTTTGTTAACTTTTAATTTTACACGTGCATGTATTAAATAAGACACTGGGACTCTCAGTTAGCCGAGAGACCGAGAGCTGAGATCAGCACTGAAAAAAGAAAAAAAGCCTTCATCGTACCTAAAACGCCTTATGACGAACGCAAAGATGATATACCTGAAACGATGTCTTCTTATTTTTTCTCAGCCGACACTGACTAAACAAAAACTGAAACGAAAACGATCATGAATAACTAAACAGCTAACTAACTGACTGACTGATTTACTGACTGGTTGACTGACCGACTGACTGACTGGTTGACTGACCGACTGACTGACTGGTTGACTGACCGACTGACTGACTGGTTGACTGACCGACTGACTGACTGGTTGACTGACCGACTGACTGACTGACACGATTAAAAAGAATAGGAAAGAAGGACAGAGACATACATGCCTTTCTATGACAAGGAAGAGTGGGAGGGGACATACACAAATAAACAGAATCATTTAATCAAAACCGGCGAGTGAGTGATTGAAACCGAACATCAAACATCCAGTAAATAACCAAGGCTATCAGTGCTCAACAGATAGCTTCGCCCTCTTCAAAGTATGCTGGGCGTGATAAACTTTCCCCCTCGAGCAAATTGCATGACAACTGGGCGAAGACTAGTTGCTACAATCCGGTGATGGCCGCCATGTCTCAATGACGTAGCCACGTGCGCGTGCTCCTCGGGCGCGTGCAGGACACGAGCGCCGCCTCACGACAGTTTGGAGGAAGGTGAAATCCCGACAAACAAGGTGACCCGTCCACTTGACAAAGCTCTCCAGATTTCTATCTGCGAGGAACGTCTCTTCTCATGTTTGCGGACTTGTAGAGGAGATGAGTCCAATAAAGGGGGCAAACTCAGAGCCGAAACGATGCTTAGCGTATCAACAAATCATGTCCCAAATAGTCACTGGTAATGGGGACAGTAATAGAAATATAGCACAGCGAGAAGAGGCGCTGACACTTGAGGCGAAAGAGGTTGATACTGTACAGGATAGCGAAAGTCGTGATTGTATGTGGTACTGTTGATGTTGTGGCGCAACACTGAAAAACTCAGTCCAAGATCTTTAGTGAAAACGACTTAATTTGTAAATAAAGAACTATTTGGTAAAATAACAATGTTGCATATAATATGGATATAATCATAGCAAGAGAGTACAGCAAAAAGAAGTGGCTCTTTCGTTTATCAATTAAAAATCAACATCACTTTGTAGTGGTTTGTTCGCTGTCATCCAACAACCATTTTCGTGTTTACTGGTTGGTCCGGTGTCAGAATAATGTGACTGGGTGAGACATGAAGCCTGTGCTGCGACTTCTGTCTTGTGTGTGGCGCACGTTAAATGTCAAAGCAGCACCGCCCTGATATCACCCTTCGTGGTGGACTGGGCGTTAAGCAAACAAACAAACAAACAAATGTTCGTGTTTAAAATTGTTCTCAATACCAATCACACACGAGCACACACACACACAGACACACACACAGACACACACACACACACATACACACACACACACACACACACACACACACACACACACACACACAGACACAGACACAGACACAGACACACACAGACCAGTTTTAGTGCACACGTTGTCATCGCCTCAACATTCTGAACGACGCAATGCACAACGTATGTACAAAGTGAAGGAAGTGTCGATCTCAGCCACTCAACATTCTGAACGACGCAATGCACAACGTATGTACAAAGTGAAGGAAGTGTCGATCTCAGCCACTCAACATTCTGAACGACGCAATGCACAACGTATGTACAAAGTGAAGGAAGTGTCGATCTCAGCCACTCAACATTCTGAACGACGCAATGCACAACGTATGTACAAAGTGAAGGAAGTGTCGATCTCAGCCACTCAACATTGGGTAAAACATCAACAATAACTCCCCATTCCACGCCACACCAGAAAACTCAACTTTTATATTTCATAATCGACCACATGCAGCATGAACGAGAAGGGCCTTGATTCCAACAAGCAAGAAAAGAACCCGACCCTTGACTCGAAAGTCGTACGTAACCCTTCAACACAGGGCAGGGGGAGGGGGGGGGGGGGGGCGGTGATCGATCGTCTATATCAGGCCAGAACGGTAAATCAAAACGAAATTTGTCAACCGATTTCCTTACTTCCTATTCTTCAAACACAAGAGATGTTCGGCCAGAATTGTCCCCAGCTTGTGGTTTTTTTTTCAAAGCGCGAGATCAAATTAAAAATCCTCCCTCCGTTTGAAGGTGAGGTCGTGCCAGTCTCTGCGCGTTGCGTTGCTAGGTACATGTTGTTTGCAGGCCTGCTCCGTTAATAATTGATGGCCGGAAAATCTATACACCTTCAATAACATTGCTTCCCCTGCCGTGGACCTCTCCTGTCTGTGAGGTAACAACAATGCTGTCATTAAAACGGCTTTGCTTTGAAGACAAGAAACAAATGAAAGCTTTGGTAGTGCGGATATTGCGAATGTGACAAATTGTCTTGTGAAAATGTATGATTCAAATGCCAACCTTTGAATTAATAAACCCCCCCCCCCCGAAAAAACCATAAAAAACACCACACACACACACACACAGCTTAATTGCACACAAAAAATGTTACTGCTGATTTGGCACAACGATGATATCACATTCTGTCACCAATGTTTGATACGGACACCAAGCAGCATAAAGACAGCACGTACTATACTGACTGATATATATATATGTAATACCAAAACACATCTCCGCTTTGACCTGATAATTATGTTATGTTTGTGCGTACATCGCCGTGAGCTCTAACAAGAAAGTGCGATTAATAAGTAGTCATTTGTATTGTTATTGGTATCTTTCCAGTCTCTTTACTTGATTTTTACTTCAGTTGAAGTGATTTTTCTTTATTGATCATTGACTGGCTAGCGACATGGAAGATTTTCCAAGCCAAGTTCATTATTTGTTCCATAAGTGCTTATCTGTCTGTCCAGTTGTAAAGACCATTGGGTCAAAGTTCTAGAGATTGTAACGTGTTGCTTTGTCATAAATGACACGTTCCAATAATCCCCATTCTTGTTTTTTTATTCTGAATTTTGGAACGTTCTTTTTTTCAATTTCAGTTGAAGTGATCATCAATACATATCAGTGTGACTATCATCACTTGCTTTCATGCGGTCACCATTTCGTTGGTCATCTTAACTGTCCACATCATTGTTATCGTCATCATTATTCGATCGTTATGCTTGATTACTGCGGAAGTGTGTAATTCTGCATTGTACACTTTTACCTTTGTTTTCGTTTCTGAATGTGGTGCCAAAAGACAATGTTCTATCTCAATGTTTATATGAACATGGTCAACATGGACATAAACATTTTCTTACGTTTTCTGTTCTTACCAGGCCGGTGCCCCTTCATGAGAAGCTGCATGGACCTGCGAAGGCTCTTCATAAGACCACCAGCTTCATTACCAGAGCTGGACTCCAAGTTTAGCATAGGCGAACGACAAGAAGAAGAAGATCTCATCTTATGTTATGTTATGTTATCTTGTCTTGTCTTGTCTTGTCTTGTCTTGTCTTGTCTTGTCTTGTCTTGTCTTGTCTTGTCTTGTCTTGTCTTGTCTTGTCTTGTCTTGTCTTGTCTTGTCTTATCTCATAATCGTGATCAGATATGTGGCGTGAAAGTTCCATGTTTTTAAAGAATTCTCAAGAGTCATCTTTTTCTCTTGGTTTAAACATAATTTTATTTTAACAAAGGTTACAATCATGACATGTATACAAAGTTCACAGAAACAGCAACAAGCTAGAAGCTTATAGTGGTGTTCCTGCATGACAGTACAACATAAGGCGGTAACGGCTGAACAATTTGTCTAAATAAACCAAATCTATTAATAACATAATAAACGTTGCATAATGATTATAAAGAAAGACAGTAAAGGGAAGGATGGGGGGAAAGAAGACGAATAAAAGAAGAGGGATGGGTAGGAGATGTGCAGAAGTTAAAGTTGTTGTCCGGCTTGTAGAGCATTTATTCTGGTTTGCCCAAAGCGGCCTGAACGTTCAATGAACGAGTGTACGGTGGAAAAAATGTTCCTGTTCAAATCTAAAGAATACTGTCTGTCTCCGTTTAAAAGGTGGGGGAGGTGAATTGTGTGATTAGGGAGGGTATGTATAGTTTCTTGACGTGCTTCGCGATAATTTGGACAATCGAGTATGAAGTGTTTTACGGATTCGGACGGGAATCCGCAGTCACAAGATGCATCTGTAGCAACGTGACGTCTCACTAGATCGTTATTAAGATCACTTATATATGTCGTATCCATTCTGTACAATTTGCGCATTATGTACAATGAGCAGCATATCTTGCACATTGTATACAATGAGCAAAACTGTTGCCCATTGTATACAATGAGCAAGACCATAAAGTTGCACATTGTATACAATGTGCACCGAGTGAGCAAGATTGTTGAATGACGTTCAAGCTACACTGATATATGAATCATAGTGAATGGTAAAGTGTTCAAATAACGATGTTTGTTATGTTTAAGCATTGTTTTAATTCTCATTTCGCTAAAACTAAACAGTGTATTAAGAATTTAATTATTGTAAATTAAAGGGGCAGAAAACAGCTAAAAACAACTTTGTTTTAAAAAATTCTTTGATGCATAGGAACCACTTTAGTGAAACCGCACATCGATAGCGCTGTTAGTTTGGCTGGAAATAACATTTAACTTTGTAGTGGAAGTAGAATGACGTCATATTTTTTATTTTAAAACGGCCGTAACTCGCTTCAAATTTGACCAATATGCATGCGGTTTTTTTTGCTTTCGGCGTTTTGAACTGGCGTGCATGTGATAAGAAAAAGAATGGAACGAAAAATCCAAAACAATTTTTTCAAAAAAATATTCAAAATCTTTTCTTTTTTTAAAATATATTTTTTGTTACATTTACCTAGAGTAAAGAGTAAAGAGTAAGCAATCTCTTTTTGGCCCGAAAACATGAAACGACAGCAACCTGTTGACTGCCCCTTTAATTAAACAATAAAAACAAATACAACAATTAATGTTGTTTCAACACACGCACACACACATAACATTCGTTTATAATAACGCTCACATTGTCATGTCATGCTAAAAGTAAGAGATAGAAACAACAACGTCAGCTAATGAGAGCGTCGTTTTCACCGCCTTTCACACTTTTTCTATTTGTGAGTAAAGGGTTCAAATAACGATCTTGCAAACTACGTGCGATTTTGACCAAATAGGACTGAACCGAACTCGTGTTTGAAATTGTTTGGATTGTCTGTCCACTCTCTTTCTTTCAGTATTTTAGTTTCGGTGTCAGTGTCAGTCTGCCCGGCGATAGAACGCGACCACCATGGATCAAACGAATGTTATGTGTGTGTGCGTGTGTTGAAACAACATTATTTGTTGTATTTGTTTTTATTGTTTAATTAATTTACAATAATTAAATTCCTAATGCACTGTATAGTTTTAGCGAAATGAGAATTAAAACAATGCTTAAACATAACAAACATCGTTATTTGAACACTTTACTCACATATTCCATTCAACCATTCACTATGATTCATATATCAGTGTAGCTTGAACGCCATTCAACAATCTTGCTCACTCGGTGCACATTGTATACAATGTGCAACTTTATGGTCTTGCTCATTGTGTACAATGGGCAACAGTTTTGCTCATTGTATACAATGTGCAAGATATGCTGCTCATTGTACATAATGCGCAAATTGTACAGAATGGATACGACATATATAACCTGAGCTTACAGTGAATTATTTGTGACATGCAATCTCCAGAATAAAAATAACACGGCGGACTTAAATCGTTTTTTGACAAAAAGTGCTTAAATTCACTTAGGGAGTCACTAAGTTGTATATAGTCTGGTAGAGAATTCCAGAGTTGTGTAGTAGATGGGAGAAATGAGTTTCTGTATAATTCAGTTTTAAACGATGGAACTTTCCTGTCTAGAGGTCTGCGCCGGTGATATGGGTTATTAGTTGATATCAGTGGTGGCAATATCGCAAATAAGTAGTTTGGCACCTTGCGGTGAACGATCTTGTGAAATAATATCAATTTATGACGTTTACGCCTCTCTAGTAATGAAATAATGCCTGACTCATCGTACAATTTTTGATGGCTTGTACCGCGGACTGCTCCAACAATGGTTCGAATTGCATCTATCTAAGTGAATACTTTCGAGCTCGGTGGCTAACTCCTTAAGGCAGTTATCCCAGAGAACATCAGCATAATCAAAATGTGGCAATATGAAGGATTTGTACATTATTTCTAAAGCTTTTCTGCCTTGTCTATATTTATAAGATCGTAAGCAAGCTACTAGTGTACGGCATTTTGCTATAACAGATTTAATATGTAACTCCCACTTACCGTTATTCTGAATAATAATGCCAAGATGTTTATGACTTTCAGTTTCTTGTAAAATTGTGCCACCGAAGTTTAAAGGGATGTAATCTGGATTTAATTTTCCTGCTTATATTCAGAAGTTTTGTTTTACTTTGATTAAATTTAACTTTCCACTGTCTAGCCCACTGGTCGATTTGATCAAGATCTGAGTTAAAAATATCTGTTCGCATCTGAGAATTTTCTAGGCTTAAATACATACTTGCATAGTCGGCAAACAGTTTAATAATGGATTCAACGTTATCAACTATGTCGTTACTGTAAACAAGTCGCGTAAGGCGAAATTACAACATTTAGTCAAGCTGTCGAACTAACAGAATGAAACTGAACTCACTGCATTTTTACAGCAAGAGCGTATACTCGTAGCATCGTCAGTCCACCGCTCGATGCAAAGGCAGTGAAATTGACAAGAAGAGCGGGGTAGTAGTTGCGCTGAGAAGGATAGCACGCTTTTCTTTATCTCTATTCTTTTTAACATTCTGAGCGTGTTTTTAATCCAAACATATCACATCTATATGTTTTTGGAATCCGGAACGCACAAGGAATAAGATAAAATTGTTTTTAAATCGATTTCAGAAATTTGATTTTAATAATAATTTTTATATTTTTAATTTTCAGAGCTTGTTTTTAATCCGAATATAACATATTTATATGTTTTTGGAATCAGAAAATGATGAAGAATAAGATGAACGTAAATTTGGATCGTTTTAAAAACAAATTATTTTTTTTACAATTTTCAGATTTTTAATGACCAAAGTCATTAATTAATTTTTAAGCCACCAAGCTGAAATGCAATACCGAAGTCCGGCCTTCGTCGAAAATTGCTTGGCCAAAATTTCAATCAATTTGATTGAAAAATGAGGGTGTGACAGTGCCGCCTCAACTTTTACAAAAAGCCGGATATGACGTCATCAAAGGTATTTATCGAAAAAAAGAAAAAAACGTCCGGGGATATCATTCCCAGGAACTCTCATGTCAAATTTTATAAAGATCGGTCCAGTAGTTTGGTCTGAATCGCTCTACACACACACACGCACAGACAGACAGACAGACAGACACACACACATACACCACGACCCTCGTCTCGATTCCCCCTCTACGTTAAAACATTTAGTCAAAACTTGACTGAATGTAACAAGAAAAAGGAGAGGTCCTAGAATAGAGCCTTGTGGAACGCCTGTTTGCACAGGTAAGTAGCTAGACATACTTCCTTTAAGCACCACTGCTTGTGTTCGATCAGTTAAATAGTTTTGGAACCAATTAAACATCTGACCTCGAATGCCTAGTGCAAATAACTTTCTCAGAAGACCTTTGTGCCAGACTCTGTCAAATGCTTTGGAAATGTCGAAAAAGATTGCCTGGACAGTAATGTTGTCGTCGAGTGACATGCAAAAGTCGTTATAAAGGCATGTTAACTGGTACACAGTGGAGTCACCGGGAATAAAACCAGACTGGGAAGGTGTAATTATGTTATTCGATACAAAATAATCAAACACATGTTTCTGAACACATTTTTCAAGAACTTTACCTACGCAGCTTAAGAGTGAGATGGGACGATAATTTGAACAGTATAAGATGTTTGGTGGCTTGTTGACAGACCAGCTTTTTTGTTGGTCCAAGGGGACCATACCGTCTTTTGTTTCATTTTTATCGACCAAGGCCGAAGGCCGCGGTTGATAAATATGAGACAAAAGGCGATATGCTCCCCGAGGACCAACAACAAAATGCTGGTCTGACGACAAGCCACCAAACATCGTTTTTGTCATCATTTTGGTTGTGCAACAAAATGCACAATAACCCACAGGGAGACGAATTTTTAGAATCCAACTCCGGGCCACAAAGCATCGTCACAGTAGCTCGAGATAACACGTCAACCTTGTATGTGACGTCAAACGTAGCTTGTTGACGCTTTTCTTCCAGTCTGAAAATGTACAGAGCTGCGATCATACGTGTGAGTTCAGTAACTATAGTGTTGAGCATATTTCTTTTCTTTTTAAGTGTTTATGACTTTTCGTTGTGGATTTTGCGATTACAGAGATAAGTTGCAAATTGACCATGAGTCGCCGCGGTAATTATCAACATTGATTGGGTCTTTGAGAGTGTTTGCTTACAAGCGTTGTCCTCGGAAACACAAATCCAAAGCCGCGATGGTTCCACACATCAAACAATCAGCCTGATTGGCTTTTACTTTGACAATCCACGTTTCACCTGAAAGCTCAAACCCATTCACCACCTCGATTTATTGCATTTATTTCCCAGGTGTTTGTGAATGAAAACTCGTGAAAATGATGACAATCTCCTTTATCCCCCTTTTTAAATATCGGTGTTAGGTGTGCTGTTTTCCAAATGCTTGGAAATACACCCTCATTTAATAGATAGAGGTTCTGCTATTATAGGTAAACTTGCAATAAGAATCTTATTATGAATTTTATCAGGCCCGACAAGACTTTCTATTACACTGTTCACTTCTTCGGAAGTCACGACCATATCGTCGATAAAAAAAAACTCAGCATTGTCTATATCGGGAACATTATCGTCTGTGTCGTTTATTTCTGATTGTTTAACAAAAGACATATTAAATAATTCAGCCTTTTCCTGGTCTTCACAATAGGTTTTACAATCAACTGTTAGTGGCGGGATTTCGTTTTTCTCTTACCGTTTTTTGGACGACACTCTCTGCGACGACTACAACTGTAATACACTGGATGCGGGTAACCTTCCCAGAGTCTGTCTACCAATAGTAACTGCCAATACCATAATTTTCCGGAGCGGCAAAAAGGTTCCAACAATTAGACACATTAGCGAGTAGAGAGAAATGAGCGGCGAAAAAAGAAATCCTCCGCTCCGCCCCCACTTTCGGAAGGAAGCGAACACTTTCAGGAAATTCATTTTCCACGTCAAAAAATAATAACGGTCAAAGGCCAGCCTCTTTCGTCGTCTGTGTCGCGCGGCCCTGTCATTTTAGAGGTTTGACCCCTATGTGCCTTTCAGATTAGTGATGTTTCTTGGCCATTTCAGCTCTACCTGTCCGTCATTACTTTCCTCCAAATCTTTGTTTCAATGATTCAAGGCCTTCTAAGGCCTGTGTTAAATTTAAAAAAAAAACAGCCAAAAAACACTTCGCGTCTTTTGGTAGTAATCAACATGTTGATCACGAAAAAGTCTTAAAAGCCACATGAATGGTCATACGTTTGACAATAAGACGACCAACCCCACGTTAGTCCGCCAAGACAACCTCTTACCTTATCGAATTAAACTTTTTAATTAAAGTATACTTGAAACTGTATTTGTGAAACATCACTCTGGAATTGCATTTATTTCGATTGAAAAAAAACCAAAATAGATTAGATTTAGATAATATTTAACACGAACATGTTCTCTTGTACATCATAAAAAAAAAGAATTGAAGGTTATTGGATCGTTGAAATATTGACAAATAATAATATAACAAATAATGAATAATGTTGTCAATAAATAAACGTTCCAATAACCTACAATTCTTGTCTTTTTATTGTGAATTTTGGAACGTTAACAGTCTTATCTGTTTTGGGATGTCTCTTGTACACACCCTCCATCCCCCAAATGGCCAAACAATCTATTGCAGTCTATCTCGTTCAGATTAATTAGAAGGGATGAACCTTGATTCCAAGCAAGCAAGCAAGAACTAGACTAAGCAGTGCCAGACAAGGGAAGACTACACACAGGAGCGGTGGTAGAGAACCCTCGGCAAAGGAAAGTCTGGGAATCGCGGCGCGGGAAAATAGTGTGCAGTGTCACCTGTTCAAGTTTGCCCAGCTCCAAAATCGATGCCAGAAGATGACGGGATGGAATGAGTCTGGAAATGTCTTAGAGGCACAGAACGACAGAGAGAGAGAGAGAGAGAGAGAGAGAGAGAGAGAGAGAGAGAGAGAGAGAGAGAGAGAGAGAGAGAGAGAGAGAGAGAGAGAGAGAGAGAGGGGAAGAGAGAGAGAGAGGAAGAGAGAGAGAGAGAGAGAGAGAGAGGGGAAGAGAGAGAGAGAGGAAGAGAGAGAGAGTGAGAGAGAGAGAGAGAGCGAGAGCAAGAGACACATAGAGCGAGAGAGAGAGAGAGAGCGAGAGAGAGACAGAGAGAGTAAGAGAGACAGAGAGAGAGGGGGGGGGGGGGAGAAGGGTGGGTGGGGGTGGATTGGGCGAGGGTTTGAAAGGAGTGCGAGGGTAAATGAAGTATAGAGTGGTGTTAATTAGAGCTTTGACTGAGGACATCATAGAAGAGCTTTTTCCGATTTTTCCTGTGTGTGCTTTATTATCTTTGGTTTTTAATCGGAGATGCGGACATATTGTTGTTTGTATCTTCGTCTTGTATTGCTTGTATTTTCCTGGTTTTTCTCCCCGGTTTCTTTGTTTGTCTGTTTGCTTTACGTGAGTTAGAGTAGCCGTCTTACAATAAATGTGTTTGTAGTATCAATGTTGCTGAAAGACCGCTATATAAACGCACTCATTTTTGTTTAAAAAAAAGAAAGAAGTTAAGGCAATACATGTACCACCATACATAGACCATTTATCCTGGACCGCCAACTAGCTCTCACTCCGCTCTTTTTCTCTCTATTACGAGGTAGCGGCCTCTCGCATTTAGGAACCTACGCTTACATGGCCTTTCAAAAATGAGGGGGATGTCATATCCGGTGTCGATTGTAAACATGGATGAAGTTGCCGAGGTAAGTTCTGAAAATGCTAAAATAAACTCAGCTAAAGTGCATATGGAACATGTTTTTCGATGAGTTTTGTTAAGTTTAGTTTGGAGTTTTGGAAAATCCAGTTCATTGTCACCTCCCATTGTCACAAATAACTGGAGCGTGCTTTCTTTTCACTGTCTTCGAATCGCTGGCCTTTCAAACCGGACGCTAGCTAAGCGCCCCTGAAAGTCGCGCGTCGTAACCTCGAAGGGTCACGTGACGAGTTGGCAGTCCAGGCTATTTGATCTATGCACTACAGTAAGATAGGCGTAAGGGACAATTATGCTAGAATATAAAACACCGATTTTCTGGCATCAAAAGCAAATGAAATTATTTGTTTCTATATAAAATGGCGTGATACTGGACTTAGCCTCACATTTCAGACGTTTTCCTATGTACACTTTGGCACGGAAGCAACTATGGTTTAAACTAAGTCTTATGTTGTTCAAAACTCCATCATTCCTTTCTCACTTCTCTCTGCGTCTCTCTGTCTCTATCTCAATTCAGTTTTCAGTATAGAATGCGTCGCAACTACATGTATTACTTTCAAAACTAAAACTTCCTACAGTGTACCATCTTCATCACAAAATGATTCTAGGGCGAATTTTGGCTCTTGAAGCGTTCATATCTATTTTTTAAATAACAGGGATTTCCATTATATTCACTCATAGCTGCGCGCGCCCTGCTCTTGTACGAGTGAATTTGTTTTTGTTTGCTTGTTTCTTTCTTTTGTTAGGTAGTTCGTGTGTTTGATATGCTCCTCTCGCGACCCTATCTCAGGCCTTTGCATTTTGTTTTTAGGTCAATTTCATTCTTATATATCGGTACAACAAAGAGAAACAGTGAGAGCGAGAGAGAGAGAGGGTGAAAGAGAGAGAGAGAGAGAGAGAGAGAGAGAGAGAGAGAGAGAGAGAGAGAGAGAGAGAGAGAGAGAGAGATGATGGAACTTTATTTTTCAAGGATAGAGGTTTAAGGCGACGCCTTTTCTTACAACCGGTCCGAGAGAGAGAGAGAGAGAGAGAGAGAGAGAGAGAGAGAGAGAGAGAGAGAGAGAGAGAGAGAGAGAGAGAGAGAGAGAGAGAGAAAGAGGGAGAAAGATAGAGAGAGAGACACAGAGAGACACAGAGACAGACAAACAGACAGACAGACAGACAGACAGACAGACAGACAGAATAGGTCACTTCCGTAACTCATATACTGATACAACTGAAGAGATACAAAGACACAGAGATCGAAAGACAGACACAAAGACACAGAGATCGAAAGACAGACACAAAGACAGAGACAGAGACAGGGAGGGACGAAGGGGGGTGCATGGGAAACGGAAACGTGCGGCAAGATGTGGACAATGGGTCTCTGGTAGCGGCAAGAGAGGAACCCATTAACACTTCCATCGATGTCTGCTGATGCCAGCCGTCTTAGGAACCAGAAAATTACTTCTTTCGGGCCCTCTTTTCTTGTCAAGAGGTAGCGGGTCCACGATCAGAACCGTGATTTGTTGTGTTCTCTCCTTTCTTTTTCCCCGCCCCCTCGATAATCCCCATCATGAGATTTTTGTGTTTCTTATTTTAGTTATACGATTCCCCTTCCTCCTCACCACCCCCATCCCCCCCCCCAACCACCCCCCTTGTTATCTTGCTTTTTACTGTCAACAGCGAGTGGAGTACAACACGTTATAACTTTTTCTGCTGCGTTATATGACTTTTATACCAAAAGGGTATTATAATAGTTAAACTTTGAAATATAAATTTAGTTAAGAATGTTCCACTGCACATACTAAAGTGTTCTTCTTTCAGCTTTAAGAATTGAATATTTTAGGACTGATCGACACAAAAAAATATTTCTGTTGGTTTGGCTCATACATGTTTTGCTGTTTTGTGGAGAGAGCAGAAGTTAAGACAATCCGTCCTACGTATAGGTCGTTCTCATACCAGTGATTGCTGAAATAAAATCGTGTAGAATATGTGCCGCGGCAACAACGGCTCGCATCATTTTACTCTTGATATGATGAAACCTCTGTCATACCTCGACTGAGTGTAATTCATGTATAAGCTGAAAATGAAAACTGATTTTTCGGAAGGACCATTTCTACACCTTTTTTTCTTTTCTTTTTTATAATCTTTATTTTTATTTTCAATTCGTTCCTTCTGCGTACAGTAGTAAACTCTCAGCGGAGAACTAAGCACGGTAGATGATCCCAATTTGTCTGTATACTTCTGACCGATGTTTTACCATTTGTCTGTATACTTCTGACCGATGTTTTACCATTTGTCTGTATACTTCTGACCGATGTTTTACCATTTGTCTGTATACTTCTGACCGATGTTTTACCATTTGTCTGTATACTTCTGACCGATGTTTTACCATTTGTCTGTATACTTCTGACCGATGGTTTACCATTTGTCTGTATACTTCTGACCGATGTTTTACCATTTGTCTGTATACTTCTGACCGATGTTTTACCATTTGTCTGTATACTTCTGACCGATGTTTTACCATTTGTCTGTATACTTCTGACCGATGGTTTACCATTTGTCTGTATACTTCTGATCGATGTTTTACCATTTGTCTGTATACTTCTGACCGATGTTTTACCATTTGTCTGTATAATTCTGACCGATGTTTTACCATTTGTCTGTATACTTCTGACCGATGTTTTACCATTTGTCTGTATACTTCTGACCGATGTTTTACCATTTGTCTGTATACTTCTGATCGATGTTTTACCATTTGTCGTTCAGTTGTGCTGTTACGGGAATAGAACCCGTAATCTGTCTTCTTTTATTAAGCTACACTTGCCCTTCAAGCTTTAATGCAAATGTAATCGTTTCCTTGATTTCTGTTTTATCCCCGCCACGTGGGCAGTCACATGTCGTCTTCAGGGGACAAGCCACAGAATTCAAAGCGAACATTACGAGTGTGTCGATCCACATTTGCCCGACAAAAGTACCACGCTTGCGACAACGTCCGTCATATTGTGTTCATTTCAAGCCTCGATTCTTTACAAACACTATCTGACAATCAGACGGATTATAGCCTCTCTTCGGACTTCTAACAACACCGACCACAGCCTCTATTCACAATGTTCTTTATGTTCCCATTTTTCACGCTAGTGATTAATAACAAGTCATGAATTTTGTCCACACGTTTTATACAGAAAGGGCTTCTAATCGTTTTGTGTGAAGGGTCATTGACGAGGATTTACAATACCCTTCTATGTGAAGTCACCGTGACTGAAGGGGACACGAGACCATGACACAAAACACCCCTGTGTGTCTTTCCACTGTCCACTGGTTAGTCGAACGGGTGTCTGTGGTCGTCCGCAGACAATATTTTGTCGTCTTTGACCTTAAAGCAGCCGTCACCAATTTTGTTTCGTGAGGTATAAAAAAATTTTTGTATAATCCTTTGGCTCGACATACCTGTGATTTAAAAAAAATATTTTGCTTTGTTATTTAAAATAAACGTTTCAATAACTTACAATTCTTGTTTGTTATTTTCATTTTGAATTTTGGAACGTTAGCCGTCTATCTTCATCTTCTTCTTCTGCGTTCGTGGGCTGAAACTCCCACGTACACTCGTGTTTTTTGCACGAGTGGAATTTTACGTGTATGACCGTTTTTTACCCCGCCATTTAGGCAGCCATACGCCGTTTTCGGAGGAAACATGCTGGGTATTTTCGTGTTTCTATAACCCACCGAACTCTGACATGGATTACAGGATCTTTTTCGTGCGCACTTGGTCTTGTGCTTGCGTGTACACACGGGGGTGTTCGGACACCGAGGAGAGTCTGCACACAAAGTTGACTCTGAGAAATAAATCTCTCGCCGAACGTGGGGACGAACTCACGCTGACAGCGGCCAACTGGATACAAATCCAGCGCGCTACCGACTGAGCTACATCCCCGCCCAGCCGTCTATCTGTTTTGGGGTTTTATGATTTAAAAATCACTGCGACAGGGTTTTGCTGTGTGTTTAGTTCAAAGTCTTTTTATTTGTTTTGTTTTTTTGTTTGTTTAACGCCCAGCCGACCACGAAGGGCCATATCAGGGCGGTGCTGCTTTGACATATAACGTGCGCCACACGCAAGACAGAAGTCGCAGCACAGGCTTCATGTCTCACCCAGTCACATTATTCTGACACCGGACCAACCAGTCCTAGCACTAACCCCATAATGCCAGACGCCAGGCGGAGCAGTCACTAGATTGCCAATTTTAAAGTCTTAGGTATGACCCGGCCGGGGTTCGAACCCACGACCTCCCGATCACAGGGCGGACGCCTTACCACTAGGCCAACCGTGCCGGTTTTAGTTCAAAGGTCGAACAATATTAATGTTTCACTTCAAAACTGAGATTTAAACAGCGTTCTTCTGCAACAAAAGGATTGTTTACTTCTTTGTTTTGTCTTGACTTTAAAGTGGCCTTCACCAATGTTGTTTCACGAGAAGAAAAAAACCAAAGCTGCATGCAGACTATAACTGAGCGTTTTCTTCACAACCGAGGATTTTTTTCTTTTCATGTGTGTTGTCCTATACAATTTAAGTTATTGAGACATCCCGGTGCACTAAGGGATTTATAGAGCAAATCGAGAAAATTCATTATTGAACGAAGCGCATAGCGTTGAGTTCAATAATTATTTTCGAGATTTGCTCTATAAATCCCTTAGTGCACTGGGATTGTTTCAATAACGATATTGTCAGTACCGCCAGAGAAAAAAGAAGATTCAAAACGCACATTTTGCTACGCGCATTTGGATAGGCGTAACTGTGTGGTCAGGTTTGTGTCAGATCTACTTTTGTGTGGGCTGTCTCAAGTGTGTCGTGCTTTCGTCACCCGCAAACTCTTGTTTTAATTTCTGTTGGTAAATTCAAGAGTAGCGTTAAGCTAAACAATGATGATCTTTCATACAGACCTCATTTAAACTCGGAGAAAGGACTGTGCTCTTAGTTATTTGCGATTCGAAACCTTCATCGAGCTTCGACAGATTGACTGTGCAGAGTGTTGCCCCTTGAATTGACTCCAAGGCCACGGTTAGCACATTTTCAAAGTAAATGTGGTATGTTTCTCGTGTTGTATCTTCATTCATCGGGGAGTCTGGTACGAACGGTAAGAATGCTCTGAACTCTACACGTATTATATCCCCATCGTTTGTTTGTTCACATTTGCCCAACATGTTAATTTGCTGCGGGGTTTATGTTGTCTGCTAGGCGGCTAGGGCAATCAAACCACTGAACTGCAGTCTCATTTCAAAAACAAAAATTGCTCGTCTGCACGCATGAGGCAGGCTGGTAATAAGTTGTATACATGGTAAGAACGTTCTTAACCCTACACGTTTTCGATTCCGATTGTTGTTGCCTTGAAATAATAATTCGGAAACCATTCATTTACTGAACTGATCCGCTGACCAACTTGATGCCACACTTCGTGCTGCTCTTGACGTCCATGCCCCCGTTTCACGTCGCCGTGTCCGTCCGTCCAAGTCCGCACCGTGGTACTCCGATATCTGTGTCAAACTGCGTGATGCCAAATGTGACCGTAGGCGTGCTGAGCGCAGGTATCTCAAGACTGGTCTTACTGTCCATAAACAAATATTTCAAGGAGCAAAGGACATGTTAACTAAGTTAGTACACGCAGCAAAGACAACCTTCCTCCAAACCCAGATTATTGCTTGCGATTCAAGCAAAAAAACTGTTCGATATTTGTAGCCGGTTGACCGGCCGCAGTAAGGTATCCCCACTTCCCACTGTATTCCCCGCTAGTCAGCTGCCAGACGTATTCAGTGATTATTTTATCAAGAAGGTTTCAGATATTCGTTCTGAACTTGATCAGATGGGTGCACATTCTGCTTCCTCCTGTCATGTTGATGTTCCCACTGATTGTTCTTTTCCATCATTTCAGCCAATCAGTGAAAAAGACCTTAGATCCATTATTCTGAAGTCCAAACCAACAACTTGTCCACTTGATGCCATACCCACACCACTGCTTTTTGAGAATCTTGATGTGTTGTTGCCAACTCTTACTCAAATTGTCAATGATAGCCTGTTATCTGGTGTTTTTCCATCATTGTTCAAAACTGCACTTGTCAAACCACTTCTCAAAAAACCTAGTCTTGATGTCAATATTTTGAAGAACTATCGTCCTGTATCTAATTTATAATTCTTGTCCAACGTTTTTGAAAAGGTAGTTTTGAAGCAGTTGTTGTCATATTTGAACACCCATGATTTGATCTCGCACTCTCAGTCCGCTTATCGCCCTTCTCACTGTACTGAAACAGCCCTACTTAAAGTAATCAGTGACATTCTGTCTGCTCTGGATGGTGGTGATGTGTCAGTGCTTACCCTACTTGACCTTTCTGCAGCGTTCGACACGATTGACCATGTCACGCTTCTCCATAGACTTCAGACTCTGTACGGCATCTCCGGTCCACCGCTAGCATGGCTTGAGTCCTATCTCATTGGCAGGACTCAGGCTGTGCTTGTCGATGGCCAGATGTCTGCTCCAGCCCCACTTTCTTTCAGCGTTCCTCAAGGTTCAGTACTCGGTCCCATCCTTTTCATCATGTACACTAAGCCCCTCTCCACACTGATTCAAAACCATTCTGTTTTAAAGCAGTCTTTTGCTGATGACACCCAGCTGTATAAACCCAGTCCCCCTTCAGAGACACATTCCGCCATCCAGACCATTCAGACATGCATCACTGATGTTAAATCTTGGATGGTCGATAACAAACTTAAGCTGAATGATGATAAGACTGAAGTCTTACTGTGCAAAAAGAAGAACACTACATTTCCCTCTCCCCAACCTGTTTCTGTTCAAATAAGCAACACCGACATTCTTTTCTCACCATCAGCTAGAAACCTTGGATTCACCCTTTCATCTGACATTACCCTTAACAAACATATATATCTTTAGTCTGTAGAGCAGCTTATTTTGAGCTTCGTAAGATCAGCACCATTCGCCACACACTCTCCTCTCAAACAACGAACACTCTTGTCTAGCTGTGCCTTTGTTCTTTCTAAACTTGACTACTGCAACTCTCTCGTCCTGATATGGCTCTGCGTAGTCGGCTGGACGTTAAGCAACAAATAAACAAACAAACAAACTGCAACTCTCTTCTCTCTGGCTGTCCTCTGTACCTCCTGCATAAACTACAAAAAGTCAAAAACTCGGCAGCAAGCCTCATTCTGAAAGCACGAAAACGAGATCACGCAACACCACTTCTTCACACACTCCACTGGTTACCTATTCAAGCCCGCATTGACTACAAACTGTCCACCCTCTGCTTTAACTTCTTTTCTGGCTCGTCTCCTGCTTACTTCTCTGAACTCCTTACCGTCTGTTCTCCAGCAAGACAACTCCGTGCCTCTTCTGACTGTCGCATCCTCACCATTCCACACACCAAAACCAAAACATACGGACAACGCACTTTTACTTTCTGCGCACCCACACAATGGAATTCTCTCCCCTTTCACATCCGCCACTCTCAGTCACCCCAAGCATTCAAACGAGCACTTAAAACGCACCTCTTCAATAAATACAACCCCTGATTATGTTTTTCTCAGTCCATCAGTAGGCTACATGTAGTGTATTTGTTGTTTTAGTGATAATGTGATAATGTATATAAACATCTAGGGCTGTTTTCAGCATTGTTGATAACATGTTCTGTTTGATTAAGGATATTCAGCTGGTATTTCCTTGTTTTCACTACCTATTTACACCCCCGGTATAGGGGTGTGTATAGGATTCGGTCGATGTGTTTGTGTGTTTGTGTGCGCATATAGATCTCAAGAATGAACGGACCGATCGTCACCAAACTTGGTGAACAGGTTCTATACATTCCTGAGACGGTCCTTACAAAAATTGGGACCAGTCAAACACACGGTTAGGGAGTTATTGGTGGATTAAGATTCTACAAGGACTTCTAGAGGGACATATTAATAGTCAAAGGGAAAGAACCTTCTCAGTTGGTGTCAGTGAGAATGGTTATTTCCCTTTGACCAACGGGGGTGTTTTTCCTACCTCGGAGGAATTTCTTGTTTATTCATGTTTTTATTACTTGGTTAGTGGAAGAATCTTTTGTAATGTATGTTTGATGGTGTATGCTTTTAATTAAGCGTTGCTGACTATGAATGTAGATGTAAATGCTTGTATAACTGTGTTTTAATTTTAAATGTGTCAAGCGCAAAGAGCATAATTGTAAAGTTATGATGTTGCTCTATATAAATGCTCATTTATTATTATTATTATTATTATTAGTCATATTTCAGTGTAGTCTACTATAACAGAACCCCCCGCGGGTTAGGGGGAAGAATTTACCCGATGCTCCCCAGCATGTCCTTTTACCCTTGTTAAGTGTTTCTTGTATAGAATATAGTCAATGTTTGTAAAGATTCTAGTCAAGCAGTATGTAAGAAACGTTAAGTCCTTTGTACTGGAAACTTGCATTCTCCCAGTAAGGTCATATAATTATTGTACTACATTACAAGCCCCTGGAGCAATTTTTTTATTAGTGCTTTTGTGAACAAGAAACAATTAACAAGTGGCTTTATCCCACACCCCCTCCCCCCCTTTCCCCGTCGCGATATAACCTTGAACGGTTGAAAACGACGTTAAACACCAAATAAATAAAGAAAGAAAGTACTATAACAGAGTCGACTTTCAAATGCTGGTCTAGCTGGTACGTTATCGGAATAACATTTGTGTTTTCTGTTTGCTGCTGGGAATTTTATACTAACTCATCATTTGGTAATGTGGTTAATAAGCTACATGCCACTAACACGGCATTATGAGAAGAATCTTTGCAAGTCAAAACGAGAAGAGACCATTGTGGAAGAGACACAGCCGCTTCTATTTTTAGATCAGTGGGATTCACTGTGGCACAGGCACCTGCGATCTGTCAGAAAAAAACAACACTTCTGCTTTGAGCCGCAGGAAATTTATGGTCATTTTTTGGTAAAGTGGAGAATATAAGCTACATGTCATTAATTAATTCTGAGGATGAGAGTACAGTCTCGCTTTGGCAAAGGGCGTAAGAATACGCTCTGTGGAAAAGTTAGCGCACTCCAAGAGTGCGCTAACAGATTTAAGCGCATCGCCATTAAACAATCAGCTGGTTCACATCAGTCATGTGACACCAGTACTTACTGACAATTGTTGTTATAATCGTTTACAGGCAGGCAGGGTGTGCCGAAGAAAATTGTCCATTTTTATGTAATATTTTAATGGACAATAAAGTGCTGTTATTGTTATTGTTATTGTTATTGTGTTTAGAATAGTGAGATTTTAGCAACAATCTTGTGTGATACAAGATTGTGTGTGTGTGTGTGTGTCTTCGTTTGTGTGTTTGTTTGTTTGTTTGTTTGTTTAATGTACATAGATTATTTTTGTAATACTGCGTATATGTAGCCTGGGAAGATACAACAAGACACACAAGAGTCAAACCCTGCATGAGATTGCACATTTAAAAAATAAGAACTCTCGTTGCTTGTTTAGCGGTTCAACACGAGTTTAGACAGAAACAAGCAACACCTAATAGCTCCATTAAATATTTCCTCGAAAATAAAATTCGTTTGTCATATAATATTATTTTTCTTTCTCATTTAATTCTTGATATTACTGCTGGTCTGTCCTCTAGTGTAAGCCCGAAACAGGTCACCGGGAAGAGGGGATTTATTAGTTATTTAAAAACTCTCGACCACTTCAAACCCCACTCATTTTTTCCGTAAGTCTTCAATAACTATTCCAAATGGCAAAGAAGGCGGGGAGGGGTGTATCTAGTCGTGTTGGGAGGAGGTGGTTATGAGAGAGTGAAGAAGCGCGGACACGTGGCCAGTTGTTGCTTCACCTGCCTGAGCGAGAAGACAGGGCTGTGACTGCCCCGTGTCATCACTGACAATCACCTTGTCCAATAAATAACAAGCCGCCGAGCGACGGCTCTTCGCACTACTCCGCAAGGCCATAGCAGCCGTGACGGTGTTGGTTGGAGCAATGGTTAAAACACACTCCTTCCTGTCAACAGTTGGGGGCCCGGTAGCTCAGTTGGTAGAGCACTGAACTTGTGATCGGAAGGTCGCAGGTTCGAATTCGGGCGGGTCAACTTTATGTGAAGACCCAGAGACAGAAGCCATGTCCCACCCCCGTGTCACCACAATGGCACGTAAAAGACCTCGGTCATTCTGCAATAAGTGCAGATGGCTGATACCACCTTAAACACGGATCATTCATCAAAAGCCGTGCGGGCGTAAAACTCGAATTATCATATAACCCATTCCATGTCCTTAAGAGGCGAAATATTTAGCCTGTAGGACAGCAAGCATTCTCTCTTTCCTTTTTTTTGTCAACAGTTCTGCTCACTGTCTCCCATCTCTCCTAGCTTTTGAAAATAAGACTGTCCTCCCACATGGGCACATACCAATTTTTTTTTTGGGGGGGTGTGCACGTTAAAGATCCCACGATTGACAAAAGGGTCTTTCCTGGCAAAATTGTATTGGCATAGATAAAAAAAATGTCCACCAAATACCCGTTTGACTTGGAATAATAGGCCGTGAAAGGTGAATGTTCGCCTGATAGGCTTGAAGTTTGCTGGTCGATGTGAATGCGTTAATATATTGTGTGTAAAAAATGTCTGTTTGTCTGTCTGTCTGTAAAAAAACTCCATTTCAAACGGCAGAAATTAATATGTAAAGCGCGGAGAGCACAGTTGTGGTTCGCGCTATATAAGCTCCCCATAATAATAATAACACATACCAAGACTCAACATCCCGACTGCTACCCGTACAGAGTGAGAGCCTTTTCAGGAATTAATTTTCACAGGTCGTAACTCGTGTCCGTTAAGGAATTAATTCATTAAGAAAAAAATCCCCAACTGAGAACATTTTTTTTTCTTCTTCCTCATTGACCCCCCCCCCCCCCCTTCACACCTCCTCCGAAAAAATTAAGCCAAATCATCAAGCATAATTATGCGATGTTGCAGGGAAAAAAATCACACTTCCGCAAAAGCCCCGTCTAACCAAATATATGCGGAATCCAAATACACTCGAACCTGTTTCAAACGATCATCCAAAGGACCAACCAAAAATGGACGTTATAGACACGTGGTCGCCAATATGAAAAGGTGAATTATTCTGAATATCTGAATGTCAGACAAACAGAAAATGTTCAGAAAAAAAGAAGCAAAATTGTCTGGAATCATTGGTTGTGTTGGTCGTTGTGGGCAGGTGGTCAGTTTTGAGAGGTGGTCGCAAGGGCAGGTTCCGCTGTAATCAGAAACAGCCGTGTGAGAAGGCGGGGACGGAGATCAAAAAGAAGGAGGGGGTCTCATTAGTGGCTGTGTGGGACATGAGGGTGGGCACGGTAGCGCGTGAAGAGTCCGTCATCCTCTGGTCGCGCGCCGCCCTCATTGAGCCAATCACCGCCACAGCCATCACGCAGCTCCACCCTAAGATAGGAGGATGCGTCCCAACAACACAACAATACGTCTGAAAGATCACCCAAAGAAAACATTCAGCCACTTGTCAGCCGATGGAAAGTTATTCTTTACTGTTAGTGCCTGAAGCTCTGATCTGTCACTGCCGTCCTTTTCACTGCCTTTCTTCCTTCGCTTATACTCTCATCTTTTTCCTTTTCAGAACTTGGAACAATCGTCTTCTTGGCCACTCTCGTTATCTGTCCTGTCCCCCATTGTCTCAGACTTGTGTAGGAAGAACAGCCTAACCGTGACAAGTCACTGGCAAGGCTTTCTTTCTCCTTCTCGTGTTGTGTCCCTGTTGTCTCAACGGGTGAAGGAAGAACAGCCTTACTCTGACAAGTCACTGGCGAGGGTTTCCTCTCCGCACGCCGCCCAGAGGCTATTTGGTTAACAAGATAAGGTCTTAGTTTATGTCGTGCGGAGACTTCAGCCTCTGCCCCTCAGACGAAATCCCTTTTTAATGTGATGAAAGGATACTTCCGTGGCAATAATCAGCGCGTTGATTACAATGACAATGCTGGTCAGAGTGACTGGGTCGCGTGGCTGTGGCAAGATGGAGTGGCCAGCTGTAGACAGGAGCTATGACAAGAGATCTTCTAACAAGACGATGGAATAGCTGTGTGTCTTTGACAATGAACCAGATACGTGTCCTCAAGAAACTTAACTTTTACTTGGGGGACGGGGTATTCCAGCGCACACGAGCCAAAGCAAGTAACCAACCACATGAAACTTTATCTTATACAACACACGACACAACACAAAAAGATAAAACAAAGGCAAAAGGTAAAGTACACATACACGAGAGAAAAAAACAAGCTCTGGAAAAAGACAAGTGTGCTCACACAGCCAAAAAAAGCTCACAAGAAAGTAAAGTAAAGATTGTCAGCAGCTGTTTTATTCAACAGGTACAATGAAACATTAACATAATACGCGAAATTAAAGTCCGCAAACTGTAGAACCGAAACAAAAGCTATGTACAACACCCATTCCCACATTTTGAATATTCGACTGGAAAACACCAATGTTAAAAGCCATAATCGGCGGCCACATTTCAGCCAGTTATTTACAACTATTTTCTACAATAAAATATGTCACAAATAAAGAAGACGCGTCTATCTTCTAAGAAGAGTAAGTGTCAGTTTTCAATATTTCAAACAAAAAGCTATAATCTTCTATCACAAAAATAAATGTTGAAAATACAGATGAGAAATGTGAACAATACTTTTCATCATAAATAAACGCAGATAAATAATTCAGTTTGCTTTTACAACAAAAACCCCAAAAGATCTATGTTTACAAATATCCTGCGACAGCTCAAATACACTGAGGTGTTCGTGCTTTAGGAACATTGAATATCAAATGTATACATATACATACAGCATATATATATAATCCGTATCATGACTAGTTAACACTCGGACCAGATGACACGGTGATCACTGGGCACTATTTTATTTTTTTTTAAATATTATTTTTCTATATATATACATATACATTAATAGTATGTCTATGCGGCATGCAGGTTTCAGCATACTTGGAAAATACAATATACAAGCAAACACATGAAAGCCACCCTTCCCTAAAGGAATAAAACACGTTTCTTTTCATAATTGAATGTGAACTATTTCAGCCAATAGAAAATGTACTGCATACTTTTAAGCTCAGGGTCTTCATTGCAAGTTGACAAACTGTGAACTTACAGCAGTACTTAGTGACTGACTCGCTTAACTCGTGAACTTATTATGAGGAGACAGGGCTCGTCAAATGAACCCGCTGATTTTAACAAAAACCTATTGATTTCATGATAAATAAAGTTAAAAAAAAACTACATTATTCTTTCCTCATACTAACCTAATTACTGCATTGCATCACATTCGTATAATTTAGCTCCCACATACAACGTCATTCTTCCATACACCGTGCATACTAAAACCTTTTATCCCGAAATATCCACCAAACGCCCAAGCAATGACGACATACATGCATGTAACAATGGGAATGCGGATTATCAACAGAAGATAAAAATGGAAGCCTCTTTAAGGAATGTACCCTCATCAGTTACATAACATTGCACACGAAGTCCCACATCTGTTGGACAGACTGACCACTGTCCCAGTTAACCATCCATAACCAGCTCCCACCAGATATCCATTCATAAGCAGACCCCTCCAAATATCCGTTAAAAATCAGCCCCCCCCAAAAAAAAAACCCAAAAAACACCAACAACATCCGTTTGTGCACTGCAAACGTCTTGATATATAACACGCGCTGCACCAAAGCTTCACATGGACACATATTTCACGGCACTGTATGAGGTGGTCCTCGCAACTGCAAATATCAATTGATTCCACTCAGTGTGTATAACCTATTGAGTCATAAAAAGCAAAAAGGTATTATTCATACTAATGCTTAACAGAGCATCTTTGGTGAACGATGGCAGAGTGGTACACGTTCAGGTTATAGACAAACTGCGTTGAATGAATTCTACACGGTTTGAGTGACACATTTGTTATAAAGTTCCAGTGGTCAAACAATTCAGCTTAGAAAAGTGTGACTTAAATCCAAGGCTGTCTGGGAAAACTGAAGACGCAGCATAAACAAAGTTAGGTCTTCTTAACACACAGAGAGGAAAGGAGAAGATAGAGTCGGTTGAATCTATTGTATATAAAAAAAATTAAAAAAATTAAAAAACCACTAAAAACTACCGTCGGCAGTGTTTTGGTTTTCGTGGCGAATGTTTGAAGACCAGATCAAAGTCATCAAGTCAGTTTCTTGCTGTCCATGTCAAGTTGAAGTGAGACGCCAGTATATATAAATGTCCGCCAGACTTGATAATTTGCTTGTAAAGAGCAAACTTAGCCGTTCAGCTGATCAGACTGCCCTCAAAGGTCAACCATGGATATGGTCACCAGGTCCGAGTTTTTAGTTGCAGCCTTTTTTTAAAAGTTTTTTTAACTGTTGAACAAATCACCATGTTCCAAATCACTTTCGCGTGGTCCGCTGCGCTTTCACATAGATCTATGTGCGGAGGAAGCTCGATTCTCCATCATAATTTCGATGTCAGTTCTAGCACACGGCCTGAACAACGGTTGCTGTTTTTCACGTAAAGTCGTTTCCTCTCTTTTAAACAAGAGTATACCTGGAAGTTCTGTGGTGCAAAGATAGATCATCAAGGAATTCTAGAGCGCTTTGCTCGGTCGGGTGCCTCGGAAACACTCCTATTTTTGTTTGTCTTTTCCCTCTTCCCAATTCGTAGAGAAGAAGTTTGGAAGTCTCGGGCGCCATCAGAAGTCTAAGGTTGAGTCGAGAAGCCCAGAACAGTCAGCCTCGGTCTGAATTTTGTGTTTGCGAGGGTCCTCTGGAGTCCAGATCTTGGCAACCATTGTGTTGTTGGGGCCCAAACCTCGCCGTTTCTCGTCCGTCCACGAGAGAGAATGACCAGCCAAGGGAGGATACCCGTATACGTCTTCCTCGGACATTCCTGTAACCAGACCATACAGAAATAAAACATTAATACACAGGCCTGAAAGTGGCGAGTGTTTTACTTGCAATGGCGAGTAAAAATCTGTAAATGGCGAGTAATCTACTCGCCAAAGGCGAGTAAAGTTGCTGAAACAAATGATTGGTTTGGCGAGTAAAATTTGCTCTCTGGCGAGTAAATTATGAGAAGTACTAGCCAAAGGCGAGTGCCACATTTTGTGGACTTTTAGCGCTGATACAGAAATTGAAAGAAAAACATTTATGAACGTTGTATCGATACTTGTGGAGAAGTCTTCTCAGAAAAGTACCTGCGCAACGACAAATATTGAATGTGGTGTTTTCTTTCTACTCTCTCTAAAAATGAAAACAATCGATGGTGAATATTGAAGCCGTTCAACGAAGTAGTGCATAAAGAACAGTGTGGCGGTTCTCAATAGCTCTATTTCTTGCTCTATGTATTTAGCTTGGATGTCGACGGGCACAATGGCTTGGTGGTAAGACACCGGTGTGACGTTTTCATCTTTCGCCGTGTTGATATTTCGCTTCTCGGCCTCGTTGATCTAGTATAAACTCTACACTGAACAAAAAAAACACCCTTCGATAGTACTGATGAGCGACCTTGTGTACCTTACATTCATGGGGCCAAATTTGTCCAACCAATTTGTTTTATTTAACTTAGAAATTTGATTCATCCTAAAATGTTTCCTTCTTACTCAAGGGACGTAACCACTCAGTACACGTTTTCGAAGAATTCGATTTTGGGGTTGAAATCTATTAAATTTTACCACCAATTTTCTTCACATGCAAGAAACTGACTTGCTTTTCGTCCATAAATAATTTCACTTCTTAATTTTTACCAGGAAACAACATTTCAGTCTTGAGTATATGTCGAGGGGGAAATATGTACACAGGCGAAAGATGAAATCGTGACACCGGCCTCCAAGCGGAAGATCGTGGGTTCGAATCCCGGCCGCGCCTGGTGGGTTAAGGTGGAGATTTTTCCGATCTCCCAGGTCAACTTATGTGCAGACCTGCTAGTGCCTTATCCCCCTTCGTGTGTACACGCAAGCACAAGACCAAGTGCGCACGGAAAAGATCCTGTAATCCATGTCAGAGTTCGGTGGGTTATAGAAACACGAAAATACCCAGCATGCTTCCTCCGAAAGCGGCGTATGGCTGCCTAAATGGCGGGGTAAAAACGGTCATACACGAAAAAATCCACGCGCGCAAAAACACGAGTGTATGTGGGAGTTTCAGCCCACGAACGCAGAAGAAGAAGAAGAAGAAGAAGAAGAAGAAGAAGAAGAAGAAGAAGAAGAAGAAGAAGAAGAAGAAGAAGAAGAAGAAGAAGAAGAAGAAGAAGAAGAAGAAGAAGAAGAAGCTTGGATGTACATCTCACAAACCAGAAAAGTGTTGCGTTTTGGCCAGCTATGTTTTTTTTTCTTTTCTTTTCTTTTGTTTCATTGTGTTTTTCCTTAGATATGATTTGGTAATCCTACACGAAGGAAACAACGCCCGCTTTTTAAAGAATATAAACACGTTCCGACCAGTAAACACATTCTAAGCATATAAGTAATGTCCACACATACACACTCACACATTAAAACCTACTAATTAGGCATCTTACACAAATCATAAGAAAACGCGAATCGTTAACGGTTAATCGTTTGTGGGGCTACACGGAAACACATCAATTCTGAGACATGCTCGTATAGTCCGGAACAAATTCATTACAATCCAGCGCTTTGAAGCAAAGATTTAATCAATCGTACAACTCCAGAGGAAAAGAAAGCAATCTTGAATCATCCGCCAATAATCAAAACTGTCGTGCCTTGCGGCTAGAGCTTTGCCGCCAGTAAAGAAATGCAAAAACAAACTGCTGCAGCTCCTACGAATGCGAGTTGTGCTCGTTGTATGGATATTCTTTCAAATTCTTCTCAATTTTTCTCGACAAGATGAAAAAAAAAGTCATTTCTGTTTAGCTGGGTTTTTTTTCGTTGCCACCACCAATAGAATGTTGCTTGAATTTATTTTATTCTGCAAATATGTCGAAATGTCAAGGGAAGTGTCCGCAATTTCCATCAGTTTAACACAATCCTATGCGTCGTCTTCTCCCTACCGTTTTCGGCGATTTGAAAGAAGTTTAGGTATTTTGCCAACTACAGACGCCATACGACACCGCTGAACAGTAGCAGAGTGAATGTTGATGTTAGAAGTCTCGACCACTGGGAGAAATGTGCACAACACACAATGGTGTTTCTTTCTTTTAACATCTTTTTTTTCTCTCACGTTCAGGGGTTTATGATTTGTGTGTTTTGATGTTCTTAATTCCTATAATTCATCAACTACTTGTATTACCATCTAACCAACCTTTGTGATAGCCTGGAAACAAAATGATAAGAGAAAGTCTAAGCGATGAATCTGACTCCTTACAAAACTACAAAGGTAGAATAAGCTGAAATAATACTTGCAGTTTTAGGCAATACCTCCCCCCCTCCCTCCTCCAAAAAAAAGAAAGAAAAAAAGTTGATCTCCACTACAAAGCATGAGTTCAGGGAAACGTGCAGACAGTGCAGAACAACGTTTCGATTTATGACCAAGCAGATTTCCCCAGGACTGCAAATTGCCAGGATCGAGTTCTGAGAACCAAAGCAGCTGTCAGGAATCTCTGGCGACACAGCAAACGATGACTCCATCCCTGTTGTCCTGTATGGCCCTCCCCCCCCCCCCCTCTTCTTCCACCCTTCTACCCGGCCCCTCCCACCCCCGTCGTCAAGTATGCCCCTCCCCCCTCACCTCTCCTCTCCCCTGCCCTTCCCACCCCCTTCGTTCGGTAAGGCTCTCTCCCACCCCCCCCCCCCCATCCCCTTCACCCATACCCTTTTGTCTTTAGCACCGAGGCGATCGAAGGGACGGAGTTACGGGGCGAGTTCAATCGAAGCAGGACCCTTGTTTAACCGCTCACTTGATCGAACACCTCGGGCTTGGAGAGCTGCTTTCCGGGCTTTTGTTTCAGCCCACATCGCCTTGGTTTCCTGGTGCGGTGTTTAGCCTGGATTGTCTGATTTCAGTTACATGTACCAGAGGGCATATTTCCTGTAAAGCGTCTCTTCGTTGCAAAACGAGTGGCTGGCGTATTGTTCCGTGCACTAAAAAAAACACAACTAAGGACACTGTGAGTCGCTCGAGTGTGGATTATTCCTCCTTACGCTTACATGGGCACACTTTAGAGGCTAAGGATCAAGTTACCTTCTAAGCGAAAGAAAGAAAAAATATAAATTTGACCGTAAAATAAAGCATGTAATGCGCTTTTCCTCTTTTTTTCGTTTTTATAACGTGTGGTTTTTTTTAAAGCTAGCTCTCGCCACCCAAACTCATCTGAACAACGCCAGCCAACCAGCCAGCCAGGGTGTGCGCATGCACACAATCACTGCTCGGACATCATCATTCATTCATTGTCTAGTTTTACGAGCCATTACCTTCATCCCCACCAACAACACGCTGTTCACTCTTGGCGTGCGTCCAGCACTGGTCAAGTACCCAACACAGCTTAGCAACCTTCTGCGGTCAAGTGTTTGACCAGTGACAATCCCCTCACCTTTGTTGCATCCTCTAGCCTTCCCCCTCCATCCCTACCCGTCCTCTTACTCCCACCACATCCTCTCCGGGGCGGGGACGTAGCTCAGTTGGTAGCGCGCTGGCTTTGTAGCCAGTTGGTCGCTATCAGCGTGGGTTCGACCCCCACGTTCGGCGAGAGATTTATTTTTCGGAGTCAACTTTGTGCAGACTCTTTTCGGTGTCCGAACACCCCCGTGTGCACACATGCGCACGAAAAAGATCCCACAGCGAAAGTCTCACAGCGAAAGTCTCAGGGGTTGGAAAACACGAAGACACGCATGCATCATCTCTCGTCTCTGATTATCATGATCGTATTTCGATACTTTGACGAGACAAACCCAATGCTGGTGTGTCGAAGAAGACAGCCACAGCGGGCTTGTTCGAATCAAAGTATCACACCATATCTTCAGCGAATTACCAATACCTGTCCCAATATAGACCAGTTGGTTTAAGAGGACGTTAAACCCTAATAGTCAGTCACATCCTCTCCGCCCCCACCCCGTCCCCATCCCGCCCATGCTTTTTCCATTCTCCCTGATATGCGTTCTCCCCCCATCCCACTCGAGCCGATGACCTTTGTACGGTACGGTGCATTCTGGTTGGACAACGAACGTTTTACCATAGAATGCAAGCTACCCATGTTAGTTGAACGTTTGTTTTGTTTTTGTGTATTAGACCATATTAGACCAGAAAAACTGCAGTAAAAAATAAAAAAAACGACAACAACAACAAACGGTTCGAGAAAAAAACAGTCACACTAAAACTGAATAAATCTTCGTACATTCCCGAAACGTTTAAAAACAAACTGTACATTTAACAGTACCGAGACAGGCGGACCAACTTGCTCAAGAGAAAGCCATATTTGAACAGAAATAAAATGTCCAACGGAAAATACACGTGTGTGACACATTTAGGTTAAACAGTAATTTTTAAAAATTCAGAACAAATGTGTTATCTCTTAAAATACTCCCAAAACAGAAGCAAGCTTAGCTCACCTTTTCGAAATTAAAAAAAAGACCCCAAAAAAAACATAACCTGGGAAAAATTCAGAACAAAATAATGTTTTTTTCTTAAAATACCCAAAAAACAGAAGCAAGCTTAGCTCACCTTTTCGAAATAAAAAGAAGACGAAAAAAACAGAACAAGTTTTGAATTACAATCTAAATTTTTCATTAAATTTGGTTTTTATTTTTTTCATAAAATACTCTTTGTATTCTTTGTACATATAATACGCATTTATTCCTTCAATGAATAGTTTCGAAGAGCAGGCGCATTTTATCAAATCCATTTATCCTTGTAAAATAAAGTTACTCTCACTCTGCTCCTCTCTCTCTCTCTCAGTCTCAGTCTCTCTCCCTCTCTCCCTTCCAATTTCTCTCTCTCTCAGTTGTCTCCTCCCTCTCCCCCCTCCCCCCTCACTCCCCCGGTGTCAGTTACCGCTGACTTCTGTCCACAATGACGTCCACCTATGGAAACCCCATTCTCTGTGTTTGCCATCTCCATGAAGGGAACACGGCGCCGTTTCTGAAGTCAGCGCTAATTAGCAGGGGCGAGTCAGGAGGTTGTAACGGCCACAATGGCGGGAGGAAACTGGACACTAGACTCGCTTCAATGGCACGTTTGATTCCCTGTTCGCCGGAAATGTTGACGACTCAACTTGAAATCCACGCAAAACTATGTTCACACCCACAAAACGATGAAATCCTGGCAAAACTCTATCATCACCCACAAAACGATGAAATCCTGGCAAAACTATATCATCACCCACAAAACGATGAAATCCTGGCAAAACTATATCATCGCCCACAAAACGATGAAATCCTGGCAAAAATATATCATCACCCACAAAACGATGAAATCCTGGCAAAACTCTATCATCACCCACAAAACGATGAAATCCTGGCAAAACTATATCATCACCCACAAAACGATGAAATCCTGGCAAAAATATATCATCACCCACAAAACGAAGAAATCCTGGCAAAACTCTTATCATCACCCACAAAACGATGAAATCCACGCAAAACTATGTTCCCACCAACAAAACGATGAAATCCTGGCAAAACTATATCATCACCCACGAAACGATGAAATTCACGCATAACTATTATCATCACCCACAAAACGATGAAATCCACACAAAACTATATCATCACCCACAAAACGATGAAATCCTGGCAAAACTATATCATCAACCACAAAACGATGAAACTCCACGCATAACTATATCATCACCCACAAAACGATAAAATCCACGCATAACTATATCATCACCCACGAAACGATGAAATCCACACAAAATCTCCATCCACGTCCGTAAAACGATGAAATTCGGATTTACCGTACTCCGTGGTAGTGACATGCATGCTGTGGCCAGTTAATACGCAACAAGAACACACACACACACAAATTTCTCAAACACACATTTATAGATGTCAAGATCTCACCCCCCCTCCTCTTTTAAAATACGTTAGAATGCCATAAATGTTGTATGCCCGTCTACTCACCCTTACTGAGTATCCTTCCAGACCAACTGATGCGTTTTGTCCGAAAGATGTATTCCCTGATGGGACATTTCTTCACGCATTACAACATGGAAACGCATAGCTTGAACTTCGCCTTGCGCAGTAAAAATGGATTTTGTTTTTAAACATATACAAAAACCAACTTGCTTATGAGCATACTCTTGAAAGCTGAACTCAACTACAACGTGTATGTTCTAAATTAGTTGACCGTCTAGCCAAACGGGAATAATTTTTTTTCATTTTGAATGTCAAATACTAAAAAAAAACCTAAAATGCAAAACACTTTTTTGGTTGTAAAATTTCAGGAAAAATTCAAATAAAATTCACACCTTCTAAACAGCGTGTGCAGAGTAATAAAACGACACACTTTGACACGTGAAGATAAATCCCATCAAATTCCAGTGACTCGTTCATTAAAAAAAAAGAAAAAAAAAAAGTAGAATCAGATATCAGACGGTGAAGGTGGCGGGTCATAAACAATACAGAGTTGATTTGATGCAGCATCCCACCCCCCCCCCCCCTTCTCTTTCAACCCTCACCCCTCCCTCTACGGAAACGTGAGACGACTACATGTGTGCAGATAGGAAACGAACAAGCCGTAGGATGAGCCGAAAGGTACAGCACAAAAAGCCAATGTCTATATCACCCTGTACTTTTACTGGGGGAAATCACTCAGGATTTAATGAAATGCAGTTGATGGCGACCTTGATTTGACCGAGGCTGCAGCCAGTGAATCAAAATTAGGCCAACCATTAGAGAAAGTCCAGTGTATCCTCGGGTCGTTTTCTACTCTGATAAAAACTCCCACATAGATATACACACTGTCCCAACAGCCTATCTCACCACTGACCACAGTCCAAGCACAGATCCTCATTCACTTCACACTAACCCCCTCCCACAATAAAGCACAACAGCAGCAGCGTCAGCACCGCCCCTCCAATCATCACGGGGAAAATGAAGGGTGTTCCCGAGAGATGCATCTGCCTGTCGCTAATCTAACGCAAAGCAAAGACATATTAGAGCGCGTGCTAACGGCCGGAGAATAGCCATGGTCCACCCGGACAGAGAATAGCCTTGGAGGTGAAGTGCTCTTCACGGCGCAAATCACACGCCCCGGGGTGACTGTCCAGCTCTCGCTACAGAAAGATAAGCATCTGTGGAGTGTGACCACAATGGGTTTCGAGGTGCACACTCTGCACGGAATGACAGTGGTGTAGAAACATGGCACGTGCTGCTCGTTTTCTAGTGTACATCCCAGTGTGCTTGATGACCATGTACTACGCATAGTTAAGAGTTCAGCAAATTATTTTCATATGAATTGAGAAGTTCATGGGTGTGGTGACAAGAGATATTCTAATCTAATCTGGTGATAACAACCTAATGGAAATATCATATTGTGTGCACTTTTGAATTCATATTCATTGTATTTCTGTTATCCTTTTATCCCAGACAGAAAAGAACGTACATGAAACAGAAAATAATAAAAACAATTTAAAAAGTAAAACAGGAGTAGTAAATTATTTCAAGTAATCTCTTAACGTAGTCCATTTCAATTAACCACACGCTTACCAAAACCAATCGCTATTTGCTCTTATCACCAATGAATCAAAATAGGCAATAAAACAAACTCGTAACATTTAAAGATAATGTTTTTAACTGTACAGCACATAGCTTCAACAAACGAACTAGCAAAGGAAACAAAGATCAAAACATTAACAAACAAAAATTTAAAAAAAAATTTAATAAAAAAAACCACCACAAATTCCAATAAATAAAGAAACATATGTCCACTTCATTATATTGGTATAAATGCACTTTAAAAAAAAGTAAAACGGGCTAAAACAAACAAGCAAACACACACACACACACACACACACAAATCTAAAACAATATCTAGAAAATATATTTATTTTAACAACGAAAATTGTCACTTACTTCAGAAAGATGTCTTTATAATGATTTGTCAGAATGTATACCAAATGAGTGTGGTCAATTATGTATCTATACATCCGTAGATGCCTTACATTTGTTTCATGGATTTTAATACTATAGACTTTTTTGAGTGTTGAAGGATGACAAAAAATATATTGTGAGTGGACGGATGCATGTTATTCATTAAAAGCCCCACAATGATGTGCTTGGCAAAAACTTCTTTTTTTTTTAAACGAAAATAATCTCAAACAAATAAACATCTCAAACAAACAAAAACGCACATCCAACAAACTACAAATCAATGAAACGGACACACAAAAATCAAACAAGGAAACAAAATCTCAAACAATACAAACAAACCACCACGGTCCCGAACAGCCAAATAGTTTGAAAGGTGTGGAAACTAACAACCAACCAAGAAACCACGAAACAAACTAAACATGTCCCGTTTTTGCGACGGTACCGCCTTGCAAGAGATCGAAAAACATTACCAGATAAGTTTTTTGTTCTTCTCATATGAATTGTTCGTTTGTCTGTCCACTACAAAGGCCATTGGATCGACGTACTTGTGAATGCTTTGTTTTGTCAAGAATTAAACGTTTCATTAATTAACCATTCTTGTTTTGTTTTTTCATTCTCAAAATCGACGTCGTCATGGAATGTTGGCGTAACTCGTTCTAGACGCTTTTCATAAAACGGGCAAAACTGATTAATTTTATTCTGAAACAGTGTTTATACTGATTTGTGCTTGGTATGTATAGAAAGATAAAAACAAAATTAAAGTTTAATCATGTATTGTCAATCGTTTTTGAGAGAATACTTCCCATGGAGAATGATTTACTTAGTCTAAAGCATAAAAACATCAACATCGCCAAGAATCGAGTTACGCCAAAACTCCACGACAACGTCGAAATGTCACTTGTCCTTACCTCTGTGGCAGTGGATGATGACCTTCTTGGGCTGTTCCGGCACGTGGTTGTGGACGTTCTCCTTGGCCTGGGCGTCGTTCTGGACCATCTCGGCCAGGAAACCGATGTAGCCGATGGCCAGCCTGAGCGTGTCGACCTTGGATAGGCGCTTCTCGTAGGGCAGGGTGGGGATGTGGGTCCTCAGGCCCTCGAAGGCGTCGTTGATGCACTGCATCCGCCTCCTCTCTCTCATGTTGGCAGCCTGCTTATATGGAAAAAGAGAAATAAATGTGTGGGTGGTGAGGTAGTTATAGCCTTTCTTGCGGGATCTTCAGAGTGTATTAGATTCGTTTAGCGTAAGTTACCACGGGGGTCATGAAAATAGAGAAGTAAACGTATTGGTGGGGAGGTTGTTATTGCCTTTCTTGCGGGTACGAAAGAAACATCTTCTGAGTGAAAAAACAAGACTGGTAGGTTATGAGAACGTTAACTGTATGACAAAACAAAGCGTTACATTTACTGTACTTCCACCCACTGCTCTTTTAGATAGGCGGACAGACAGACAAACACTTATGACACAGATAATGCATGCGTTTGCAGTCTTTCTGGTTTTTTGGGGGGATTTCTTCTGAGTCAAATATATAAATTTTTGATTTAAGTATAAGAAATTAATAATGAGGAATTCAGCGTAAGTTATCCTTGTAATCTTATAAGTCCAGTAGATTTATCATTATGAGTACTTTAGCGTCAGTTATCACAGCTATAAGGGTTCTCCTTGTTTTCATTTCCAAAGAAATCGTGTGAACGTTCTTATACCTCAATACCTTTGATTTGGAGCGCAAATGAAGCAAACTTTTGTCAAAGCCCGCAGGATAGTTTTCAGATGGCAACGAAAACATGTATACATGAACATAAATCTGGGTCCCAAATTGATACAAAAGATAAACAGATATTAGTGAAACTAATAGGCAAACAAACGTTTCTCGGAGTATTCACAGACTTGCATACAAGCAAAACCTATTCCTACAAACGAAGTATAGCAGAAACATACACATTCCACGAAAAGAAGCATACAAAAGCCAAATAACATAAACGTTGGCTCGAGTTCGTGTCATAATTGTTTTTCTATTTATAGCTGTATCATAATTTAATAAAATAACATCTTTTTTAAACTACAAGAAGACTTTACGGTCACGACTGTGGAATCCACCTTTTGAAAATCCCACTTTTAAGACTCCCTCCCTTTTAAGACCCTGTGTTCTAAGACTTTTTGTTCATAGCCTCTGTAAATGTACCCACTTTTGAATTAAGACTCCATCTTTTTTAAGACCCTACTTTCTTAGACTTTTTGTTCACAACCTCTTCAAATGTACCCGCTTTTGAATTAAGACTCCCTCTAATTTTACAACCAGGTTTTCTCAGATTTGTTGAGGTCTTAAATAGCAGGTTCCGACTGTCGTGGTAAAGCGGTCATCACCTACCTGTCGTTGCACAACCACCTGCCCTTGACCTTTCCTCTTCTTCCTCTTGCTTTTGCCGGACACGTCTCTGTGGTCAGCCCCTTCCCCATCGTACGGGAGGGGGGAGGGGAACGACGACGACGACGAGCAGGAAGACGACGACGCGGAAGACGTGGAGAGGGGAGAAAATCCACCGAAATTAAAACCCGAAAACAGCGGATGATGATGATGGGAATGGTGATGGTGAACGTATCCGTTGTCGTTCATCATGGTGGTAAGTGTTTCTTGCATCGTCTGGTGGGTTTCTTTTTCTCTTTCTATAAAGTATACATCGATTTTAATTTGTGCTTTCTGGATCGTTGCTCTTTAGTCCATATTTACTCATCTGTCCACAGCAAATGGCCCTGATGCACTAGCTTCCATCGTGCAGGATGCCACATTTGTTATGAAAATGTTCTCATAATATATCTATTTTACGGACTGGTCCAATATGCCACGTACGCAGAACCCCGAAGCAATAGCAACCACACCAACAACAATACCGCACAGAACACGAAACCACAAAAAACACTTGTTGTCCAAGACAATCCACTAACAATTAATGACTCGCCGCTGATCAGTGTTGATTCGGAAGTGATTATACCGTGGTTGTTGGCGCGACTCAAAGACCGGAAACCCCTTCGCAACGCTTCCTTCCGATACAAGACGAAGGATTTCCGTCAGTAGAGGCCCAGCTATCGAACGGTGCATTTTATTGCGGGCACCCGTCGATACAGCCACAGCACGTGCGGCGACTGGCTCAGCAACCAATGAGAGATGTGGCCGGGGAGGGCGGGAACTTGTGCGTGCGGAGCGAGAAGCGATCGAAATGCTGTGGGAGGGGCCTTGGAAAACGCTCTCTCTCTCTCTCTCTCTCTCTCTCTCTCTCTGTCTCTGTCTCTCTCTCTCTCTCTCTCTCTCTCTCTCTCTCTCTCTCTCTCAGCGGTTTCTGTTTGTTTTGTATTTGTGTAATTTCAGTTGTTTATTTCATTTTCTCTCCACTTTTTCAACCCCCCGTCCCTTGGTTTGTATATTATGGGTAGGTGGCTTTCGTGCAATAAACCATTCTGCGTTCCTACTGTCTCGCTCTCTGTCTATTCTTTGGGTTTGGTCTGCTTTGATTTTGAACACCCTCTGTTTCTATCTCTTGTACGCTTTCCTGTAATGTTTCGCAGTATTAGAGAAGAAGAGTAACGCAACAGAAATTTAGATTTTTCCCCCTCACTTTTTGACTCTTCGTCGGACCTTACTTGACTCTGCAGATGTGCAGTTTACATCAATGCTAACAGATGCTGTTAGATTCTGTCAAATCATGTGTCGTTTTCTGGTGTGTTTGTTTGCTTGTTTTCCCCCTTTTAAACATACGTTTGCAATCCCATTAATAGTTACACGACGAGATGTCCTTTTTTGGTGGTCTTTTCATTTGTGGGAGTGTGTGAGATGGGTTGGATTGTCATGCCACTAAGCTACCCTTTTCTGGTGTTCTTAACTTCCTGGACCTGGGTTTCCTTAAAAAAAATCGTTTTGGTTTTTATTTTTCACTTATGTGTGTGTGTGTGTGTGTGTGTGTGTGTGTGTGTGTGTGTGTGTGTGTGTGTGTGTGTGTGTGTGTGATTTCTTTGTTTTTTGTTCTGTTGCAGGTGTTGAAGACATTTGTGTTTGCCTACCGACAGTTTCTGTCACCAAAGGAACACACGAACATATAACATTCTAATGGCCTGCGGTAAAATATTTTTAAAGTTTATATCAGACTTACAAGCGGCAAAAGAAAAGGTAAGCGTCGATGAAATAAACGAAAACAATTCACTCACACTCACACACACACACACACGCACACGCACACTCACACGTGCACGCACGCACACACACAAACACACTACCTTTTCCATCACTGATATAGCCTTCAGTTTCATGATATTGTCACCGCAGTCGTCTCCCTTTACACGCGCAATAACTCTTGCAACTGGTAAGATGATCAAATGATTATCCCCCCTCATCGTGATCTGTCAAAATCCACCAACACGCTGAAGTTAGGAAAAGTTGCTATAGTCAGTTATGACAATGTGTAATTTAAGCTTCGCTGTCTTGCTTCTGCTCACTCTTGTGACAATGGCAAAAAAAGACCATCCAGTTAGGAAATCTGAGTGTACCTTTGTCATAGAGGCGTACATTGTCAGCGAGAGGACCCTCATTGAAAGTGTTTGCTGACCCCACCCCACCCCAAAACCAATCCAAGCATCCTACAAACACTCCCCCCAACCTCTCTCTCTTCCCCCCCACCCCGCGTGCCTTAATTCAGTCACTTACAATACCCATCACAGAGAGAAGTAGTTTTTTTTTTTATGACAACGCTTTTCGAATTCCAAAAATAATTAACTTTGTTTTGTTTTTCTTTCTAAAATTCGTATGTGCTTGGCTTTTGAGTTGTTCGTCGTCCAGGTGTGTCAATCTTCATGCAAAGTGTGTAAGGTGGCAAAGATTTTTTTTTTAAATCAAAAACTTGAAAAAAGACAGAAAGAAAAGAAAGAAAGAAAGAACTGAAAAAAGAAAAGAAAACAATAGAAAGGAAGTAAAATATCTGAGCATCCTTGAGGACACAGTGGCATAGTTAAATGCACCGTCCTTCTGTCGTACACGGTCATGTTCACCAACACTGTATAGACTTGTGCTTTAACGTGTGACAAGAGCGTCCTTCTATCGTACACGGTCATGTTCACCAACACTGTATAGACGTGTGCTTTAACGTGTGACAAGAGCGTCCTTCTATCGTACACGGTCATGTTCACCAACACTGTATAGACGTGTGCTATAACGTGTGACAAGAGCGTCCTTCTGTCGTACACGGTCATGTTCACCAACACTGTATAGACGTGTGCTTTAACGTGTGACAAGAGCGTCCTTCTATCGTACACGGTCATGTTCACCAACACTGTATAGACGTGTGCTATAACGTGTGACAAGAGCGTCCTTCTGTCATACACGGTGATGTTCACCAACACTGTATAGACTTGTGCTTTAACGTGTGACAAGAGCGTCCTTCTATCGTACACGGTCATGTTCACCAACACTGTATAGACTTGTGCTTTAACGTGTGACAAGAGCGTCCTTCTATCGTACACGGTCATGTTCACCAACACTGTATAGACTTGTGCTTTAACGTGTGACAAGAGCGTCCTTCTATCGTACACGGTCATGTTCACCAACACTGTATAGACTTGTGCTTTAACGTGTGACAAGAGCGTCCTTCTACGTGGACACATGCCAAAAATCAATAGTTTGGCTGCTCTTTGTGCAAATTTTCTGCTGAATTGATTTTGGGAGTGACACTTTGTCAATCTGCAAAATCAATTCGAAAACCAAAATTCTCAGTCTCTGCAGTTGATTTTGGGCGCGTAACCACCAAGCGAATAGAATCTCTTATCCCATGTCACATGTTGGGCAGATTTTAGAGGATGACCAGACTATTTGAAATGTGTGTCTCCAGTGATAGCAACTCTTTGGGACATGATGGGGGTGATACGCTAGACAAGTGTGTACTGACAAACTAACTAGGGGATCCTTTACGTCCTCACAGAAAGTTTTCCTATTAGGGACATAAGTTGGTGATATGCTGTGTATAAAAGTGAGAAAAAAGGGGGGATGACGGAGTGGGTAAGAGCGATGATGATAAAAGTTTGTTAAAAAATATTGGTTCTTTTACTACACAATGTAATTTTTGTATGTTTGTGCTTACACCCATTGGTCTCCAAAAGCGTTTGGGGGTATAGGGTTTTAAAAGAAAACGTTTATTTTCGAAAAAAGATACTTTATAAAAAAAAAAGGGATAACATTTCAGAGCCACTTTTTAAAACCTTAAAACAGATGATTGAGATCTGGACAGAGAGAGCATAAAAACAAATAGATACAGCACGTACGTCTTGTTATATTTACAGTTTAAAAGAGCTTTGCCACAGTGACACACCGAACAGATTCACTCACACAGATATATATACATTCACTGGCAAGCCCATGGGCGGGGAAGTAGCTCAGTCGGTAGCGCGCTGGATTTGTATCCAGTTGGCCGCTGTCAGCGTGAGTTCGTGCTTTAACAGACAGATTTATTTCTCAGTCAACTTTGTGTGCAGACTCTCCTCGGTGTGTTCACGCAAGCACAAGACCAAGTGCGCACGAAAAAGATCCTGAAATCCATGTCAGAGTTCGGTGGGTTATAGAAACACGAAAATACCCAGCATGCTTCCTCCGAAAGCGGCGTATGGCTGCCTAAATGGCGGGGTAAAAACGGTCATACACGTAAAAGCCGTGGGAGTTTCAGCCCATGAACGAAAAAAAAACAAAAAAACAAAAACCCTGGCAACCCCAGACACTCCGACTGCGCCCCGAGAACGATGGCGCCTTTAAAGAGGACCGCGCGACCTTCTGACCCTTTCAATCCCTTGCTCCTCCCCGGCACGCGCTCGAACACTGCTTTCCCCCTGGGTGAAGAAAGGGGGACATACGAGAGATGATTTGGAAGTCTCCGAAGAATGCGTTGTTACCCGTTAAAAAAGAGTTAGTTTAAACCGAGTCTGATGCGGAGGAGGAGTGGGAGGGGCTGGACACTGACAATGAATGAGTACGGGGGGGAACCGAAAAGAATGGGGTGGGCGATCGAGCGAGAAAAAACAAGCCGGGTAGAAAAGAATGGGTACTGCGCGAAGGCAAAAACAGTCGTTTCAAAAGCGAATGTGAAACTGCCACAGTCAGCCACACGCAGACACGCACACACGTCTACCCTTGCACCCTTTGAATGCACATTGTTATGGTGAAATAAAACTGAATAATTATTAAGCTGCGTATAAATAAATATCACGTTAAAAGCCCTTTGTTTTGCTATTAAATGTGTGTGAACACCCCTCGCTTTAAAAAACCCACACCCAACAGTATCACTCTTAAATTATCATGCTTTATCCTTTGCTATTAAATGTGTGTGAACACCCCTCATTTTAAAAAACCCACACCCAACTGTATCACTCTTAAATTATCATGCTTTATCCTTTGCTATTGAATGTGTGTGAACACCCCTCATTTTAAAAAACTCACACCCAACTGTTTCACTCTTAAATTATCATGCTTTATCCGGGCTTTGCTTTTAAATGTGTGTGAACACCCCTCACTTTAAAAACCCACACCCAACTGTATCACTCTTAAATTATCATGCTTTATCCTTTGCTATTAAATGTGTGTGAACACCCCTCGCTTTAAAAAACCCACACCCAACTGTATCACTCTTAAATTATCATGCTTTATCCTTTGCTATTAAATGTGTGTTATTCACAGCTTAATTCCCATGCAAATAAATAAATATACAAATACACTATCACTCTTTCGTCAGTATTTCTGTTGGCTGCTTCGGTAATGATTTCTTCACAGAACACTAAATTCACAGTCACGACTAATGCTTTCTGGCAATGAAGTCGTCTGGGTTTGGTTCAGAAGCTATTAAAGCCTCCTCAAGGTCCACGAAGAGTCAATTCCGCCCAGTTCTTGATTGTTGCGAGACAAATTACACAGCTCATCAAGTCATTGGTTTTTTTCTGATGCCACTTAACGACTTTCCAAGACTGGTTGGCAACAGTAGCTCTCCCTTGAGAAGCAGTGTTTGCGAGAAGTGAAAAAGCATTCACAGAAAGACGACAAAGCATTTGTAATGGGGGAACAACTTGAATGGTTGCAGAGTTGAGCGAGTTTTTTGTTGGAACGGTTGATGCCACACTTGACACCTGTGCTGCACGACTGCATTGTGTTGACCTGCTCTGGGCGGGACTCAAGGCAAAATGACCCAGGGTCAAATGCCTTTTGAGGAAAATCAAAAGCGAAAAGGGTCAGAGAATCTCTCTCTCTCTCTCTCTCTCTCTCTCTCTCTCTCTCTCTCTCTCTCTCTCTCTCTCTCTCTCTCTCTCTCTCTCTCTCTCTCTCTCTCTCTCTCTCTCTCTCTCTCACTCTCTCTCTCTCTCTCTTGTCCAGAAAACAAGTCGCGTAAAACGAAATCAATACACTTAGTCAAACTAAGATCGACACTGAAAACTGAAAATCTGTCATCACCAAGACTACTACATTAAAGACATCGGACACCGATTGACCAGAAAAATAGATTTTGTTGACATCGTGCCTGTGATTTTCAGAGTGTGGTCAAACGAGTGTGAATCACCACCATAAGCCTTGTTGGTTCAAACAAGTTTATTCAATAAATGTCATTGGTACTATTGCGGCATACGTGAAATTAGGAACATGGAGCACAACAAGCTAAGCTTATGAGCGTACTCTTAAAAGCAAATGAAATTTGAAATTTGGCGGACGATTTTAATATAACAAGTTTGAAATAATGTCAAAATAATAACGGTAAATTATGGTAGACCAACATGTAACAATAAAAGGAAAAAACAGCAACAACAACAAAACAAGTCGCGTAAGGCGAAAATACAATATTTAGTCAAGTAGCTGTCGAACTCACAGAATGAAACTGAACGCAATGCCATTTTTCAGCAAGACCGTATACTCGTAGCATCGTCAGTCCACCGCTCATGGCAAAGGCAGTGAAATTGACAAGAAGAGCGGGGTAGTAGTTGCGCTAAGAAGGATAGCACGCTTTTCTGTACCTCTCTTTGTTTTAACTTTCTGAGCGTGTTTTTAATCCAAACATATCATATCTATATGTTTTTGGAATCAGGAACCGACAAGGAATAAGATGAAAGTGTTTTTAAATTGATTTCGACAATTTAATTTTGATAATAATTTTTATATATTTAATTTTCAGAGCTTGTATTTAATCCGAATATAACATATTTATATGTTTTTGGAATCAGCAAATGATGGAGAATAAGATAAACGTAAATTTGGATCGTTTTATAAAATTTTTTTTTTTTTTTTACAATTTTCAGATTTTTAATGACCAAAGTCATTAATTAATTTTTAAGCCACCAAGCTGAAATGCAATACCGAAGTCCGGACTTCGTCGAAGATTACTTGACCAAAATTTCAACCAATTTGGTTGAAAAATGAGGGCGTGACAGTGCCGCCTCAACTTTCACGAAAAGCCGGATATGACGTCATCAAAGACATTTATCAAAAAAATGAAAAAAAGTTCGGGGATTTCATACCCAGGAACTCTCATGTCAAATTTCATAAAGATCGGTCCAGTAGTTTAGTCTGAATCGCTCTACACACACACACACACACACACACACACACACACACACACACACACACACACACACACACACACACACACGCACAGACAGACACACATACACCACGACCCTCGTTTCGATTCCCCCTCGATGTTAAAATATTTAGTCAAAACTTGACTAAATGTAAAAACAATGCTAAACAAACAACAGTACTCACACGCGCTCGCACACTCACTCGCACACACACGCATACAATGACTTCCACATGGTTGAAAATAGAATACTACCAGAACAAGGAAATGTAAACAGTAGCCTACTGCACATGGTCGTTTCGAACATGGATGAGATAAACGCATTCATTATTCAAAACGTTTGCTTAATAAGATAAACCTGAATAACTGGTCAAATATCAATGCATTTTCGCTGTCTGGCCTGTCTCTATTGCCATACAGAAAATCATCAGCGGTTAGCAAATCATAGTTGGGCAGTGTTGACAAGGTGACTTCACGTACTTGAAGCCTTGTTGTTGTGTTCACCTTATGTCAATGTGCATTTCTTGAACATGTAAAATATGAATAAACATTGTTTAAACCAATGAAATAGAAAAATCAATCGGACAGACTCTATGATACAGAATTTTGAGTATGTTGACATGCCAAGAAAACTGAATATAAACGAGGGTTGGGTAATTGACCGATCAATTGCAACAACAGGACCCATTTTGCTGTAAATATGTCAAACGCCCGCCCCCACCCCCCGGAAATACTATTGAAAGAAACCCGTTTCTCTTATCACAACACACAGCTCGCACATCTTGTTGCAAAGATCAGCTCTATCAAAACAGCGCTGCTATAGTTACCACCGTGGCAAATCGATTCATCAGGCAAAAACATCAATCTGAAAAGACGCAACAGGAGAGCCCAACGCGTTAAAAGTGGAACAAATCCGGACTTAATCCCAAACCCACCCCCTGCATTGTACTACCACCGCCCCTTAATGAAGAGAGCGGATTAGGGTGGCACCCGAGTCACCCCCACCCCAATACGGGCAGAAAGTGCAGCGGCGTGCAGGATTAGAGGCAGAGTGCGGCAACCCGTGCACCCTCCAATCACTTCTCTTCCAAATCTACCCTGCAAACTGATACCCGGCGCTGCATCACCGACGCTACGGCCAAAGAATAAACCAGCATCGTGCCAGAATTTGTCTCCCTCGATACAATTTGTCTCCCTTTGATGGGTGCGTGGGGGCGCTGCGTGCAGACGGAAGCTTGCCGGGGGATTAACGAGCCAATGAAACCGCGGCTTGCACGCGACCAGCCCTCGATTGGATTGCCCGCAAAGTCTCGTTACATCTCGCGGGTCGCGTGAGCCACGTGGCTCGCCACCTTTGGTGTGAAGAAAAACGTGAAGATGGAGGCCTGAGGGTTGTTTAGGCTGTCGGTTTGGTCAACCACAGTCCACGTTGCTTGTTATTTTTGAGGATAACAAATGATACTCCTGCTGGGTTCGGTAGCAAGTCATTCATCTTGAGACACGTGGAGCTTCTTTAAAACTTGTTAATCCGACTTGTCAAAACATCTTCCTCGCCGCGCGGCGTGGTTTTTCATATAATGGCTTTAGAAACTGAGCCGTGATGGAGAAGAACGTGTGAACTGAGGAGGGGCGGGTGAGAGAAGATGAAAAGTGATGCTATTCCTAAGCACTAGCGTTCGCTAATAAAACTAAGTGTATCTGATGTACCAAAATATGTCCGCGCACTGTGAACAACGCGACAACCGTTGTTTGTGAAGCATTTCTCATGTACAACTCAAGAAAGCGTGCGGCGTACACACAAACAAACACACAAACACACACACACGCTCATGCTCACGCTCTCCGATTACACACGCTCAGAAGAACTGATGCGACACTGAGAAAGTCGGGTACGCAAAGAGACCACTGATGATATGGGTACGCGCACACAAACCTAACACACGACTCTACTGCGTGGGGTTTCTACAATCATGATTGTTGTAACGCCGGACGCCTCCTCAGACCACCTCCATGGTCATGTCTGAACGTGAGACGCAAACACAAGCATGGCACTGTGCTTTCGCCTCCGCAGTGACACCTATCACATCTTTCTTGCACGTGCAACTTTGAACATCGAATCACAATGCAAACAATAGACGGCAGTATTCGCCGAGTCGCGCACAGGGGTCCCTTGAAGACAACCAAGTCCAGTTTTACGTGAGGGTGATCCTGGCTCCAATACGACTAACGACCCCCAAATCTGCATGGACAAAGTTTGAATGATATCAGTAAATGAAACCGATACGGGGGCGCATGGCTTTTTGTTTGTTGCGTCTCCTGACAATGTCTGTATTGGGACTGGGAGAGATTGGTAAAAAAAACCACACACCCATATTTCGAACCCGTGGGTACCGCAACGGCTTTACGTCCTTACAAATAAAGTGCTTTTCCTTCTGTAGACAATTTTATTCAACATGCCAGAGCTCTAAACTGCGACAAAAAGGGGTAATAATTGCTACACATCATCGCACTACGAAGTACTGCAGCATTTAACTGTGTTCATGCACATTATTCGTCGACCTGTGGAATGATCATCTATGTTTCCAAAGTATGCATGCATTAGGGAAGTGTTGGGTTGTTTATTCTTATTATTCGTCTTTCAGGATTATACAATTCACGTACGAATAGTCTGTATTTACTTTCTTCAAGATTTTCGTTCAGTTGGCTCAATACTCAAGACTCAAGACTCAAAAATCTTGGTCAACAAACTGTTCGAAAAACTGAACCTACTTTGCCCAACATAAATTAGCATAGAAGGCGTAGCTTATAACACACCAATTTATTTTACTATTGAGTTCAGTCAGAGAAACTCAGCGTCGATTCTGCGTTGAATACAACGCCTGTACGAAGCACGCCTTGAAGTCATGATAACTGGCAAGGCCGGGGTCAAAATGGTGACAGACCAGATCGTTTTACAAATCGTGTTCTTGCGTTTTGTCGCAGTTTCACCGCTAGCCTTTGTAGTCTGTGCTTCAGACCTGCCTTTGTCTCTTTCTGGTATTGACGAAATGCTGATTTGAAAAGCACCATTGTCCCATTTGGGGAAAAAAGACGAGCAATAAGAAAGAAGACAGTGTGTCGGAGACAGAAGAATGTTATTTACTTTATTTTTTTGAAAAAGTTTTGTGAAAGTTCACGGTTCGCGTGAACAAAATATCAGTCACTGTTTTTTTTCGCATAAATGCGTGTTGATGCTATTACACGAGAAACTAGCAGTCCGCCTCCTTTTCTTCATCCTCCTCCCCCCCCAACCCCCCCACCCCCCCCCCCCCCCCCCCCCGTCCCGGACCTCACTCACCTGGCGTTCCCACCGCTACCTCCTGACCGCGGTATTAAAATCAATTTTTTGGTATTCTGTTCTGTCTTCGTCAACATATCAACACATCTATAGTGCGATGCAAAGTCCATAGGTGTGCATAGCGTTCTCCATGTTCTGAGCTGTATCAGAGAGTGTCTCGCGTTTCTTTTCGCTGTTTGCTGCGTCGATATTGTCACTGAAACCGTCCTCCTCGCTTTGTCGGCAACATCAGCTGCTGCACACCTGTCTCAGTTGACCCACGGCACTTTTCAATTGTAAAGGAGTTCGAGGAAATCGACATCTACTGTTCAGTCTTTACCTTCGCCAGCCCGGGTTATCGGTTTACACACGGAAGACATCGTGGGGCCGTGCGGACCCATGCTTCTCAAAGATGCACGCTTTTCCTTCTTTGAGAAATAATGGGTCCGCACGGCCCCACGATGTTTGTAGCCTAAATTTGACCCCTTTTTTTGTATTAATTTACTTCTCGCTGAAATGTTAGGACATACGAGCTTTTTATGTGCCTGAGGCATTCTTAAAAGAATTCCAACTAGTTTAAGAGATATTTGCAATTAAACACCTTTCTGGGTCCACACGGACCCACGACCACCGGCGAAGGTTAAAGTGCCCAAAACGACGTGAAATCTCCAGCACAAAGTTGTGACGTAAAGGCCGTCTTTACTGAGGCCGAAATTGACTTCGCGAACACTTTGCAGAGTCTTTTTACCGAAAATTCTGCGCTAAATCTTCGTGCAGCGAGCTTCGCACGCGTGAAGTAGGCCTACACATCGCGAAGTCAACTTTGCCTAATTAATATCAATCAATCAATCAATCAATGAGGCTTATATCGCGCATATTCCGTGGGTACAGTTCTAGGCGCTCTGCAGTGATGCCGTGTGAGATGAAATTTTATACGGCCAGTAGATTGCAGCCATTTCGGCGCATATTTACCTTTCACGGCCTATTATTCCAAGTCACACGGGTATAGGTAGACAATTATTAACTGTGCCTAAGCAATTTTGCCAGGAAAGACCCTTTTGTCAATCGTGGGATCTTTAACGTGCACACCCAATGTAGTGTACACGGGGGGAGGGTTCGGACACCGAAGAGAGTCTGCACACAAAGTTGACTCTGAAATAAATTTCCGCCGAACCTGGGATCGAACTCACGCTGACAGCGGCCAACTGAATACAAATCCAGCGCGCTACCAACTGAGCTATATCCCCGCCCAAGGAACACAATTGACAAAACTGAGGCTTGTCTTGTTTGCAACACACCTGATAAGGCAAAAAAAAATAGGTGTGGTTACGGTAACATAGCCAAAAAAAATAGGGTAGGAAGGTAGGCAATCACTTTTTTTTGGGGTTACTTTTTTTTCTAATAATGTGTACAAATTAAACCTACTTGACAGGGAAATAAGTGTGCGACTCGGGCGCTTTCGCTTTCATTGCGTTTTCTGCACTCGTTTTTTTTGGGTTTTTTTTTTGAGGGGGGACAAATGTAATAAAAAGTTATAGGGTCGGCCCCTAAAAATAGGGTAGGTCGGGTTACTGTAACCACACCTATTTTTACACCCCCGGTATAGGGGTGTGTATAGGTTTCGGTCGATGTGTTTGTTTGTTTGTGTGTTTGTTTGTGTTCGCAAGTAGATCTCAAGAATGAACGGACCGATCGTCACCAAACTTGGTGAACAGATTCTATACATTCCTGAGACGGTCCTTACAAAAATTGGGACCAGTCAAACACACGGTTAGGGAGTTATTGGTGGACTATAGTATGAGGGGGCATCTTCGGATATTCCCGGCGTTCTGTTACTATTTTTAGAAGGTCACCGCAGTGTCCAGAACGTAAATTGGACCCGTAAATTATCCTCACTGTAAAAGTGCAAAGGTCGAATCAATTTATAGCCACGCGAAAAATACACTCTCATCTATCTCTATATATTTATACAATAGATATAGATATATATATATACGGCTTCTCTGTGTGTGTGTGTGTGTGTTTGAGTGTGTCTGTAGAAAACACCTGTGTATTGCACAGTTCTGTTTGTGATGTGGTACCTAGGGCGTCGTCGACAAGTATGGGACTCGACATGATATGATCAGGAATGGCATTATGGCCCCTGAATCATGTTCGTGCTAAGGACGGGGGTGTTTTTCCTACCTCGGAGGAATTTCTTGTTTTTTTAGGCATAAAACACGCGCCTACCTTGCTGTGATCAGGACACCCGACATCTCCCACCGCCCCATCCTGAACTCAGGTCAAAATGAGTTCGGCTCATTCTCTCCCCGACCGGACGCTACAGTCCTACGCGAATCTATCAAAACAAAAATACAGAGTTATCTCCCATATGGTTTTCGCGAGCACTGATCTAAATTTGAGATCAGTGTTCGCGAGACGAAAATGATTGCAGATTGGCCGACTTCGACAGTGATCTCCGTTATGTTCTTCACAGTTATGATAAAGACATCGTTCTAAGGTCAAAACAAGTCGAAATTTTGGGACTGCTGCCGAAAGGAGACCGTAATATATGGTTTCATCACTGTCAACTGGTTACAGAAAAAATCGTCAGCTCCAGTGAGCGCCAAACCAAACGGTTGATTATCACGTGACACTTTTGCCATATTTAGAGTTGTTTGCACAGTAAATACAGCCGCAAAAAATAGCTTGCTTGATACTGTCTTACATATCAATTCCTTTGTAATTGAAAAATTACAAAACACGATGAAAAATTATTATCAACGATCGCGAATCTGCTTATATCAATAATACATTACAAAAAGCTCTAAATATGTTAAAAAAAAAATCGGTTTCCTTGCCAGACAAGGAAACTCAAGGCATCCTGTCAGATGGCCACAAAACTGAAGCTAGTTCCCTCCCCCCTATGTCCGTGTGGCAAGAATCAGACAGCAGAGCACATCCTGCAGGCTTGTCCATACCACAGTGCTCTGAGGGACACCACCTGGCCAGAGGAGACAGCGCTACAAAAGAAGCTATACGGCCCCAAAGAGGACTTGGAGAGGCTAGGACAGCACGTTTCGCCCTGCAGTCCGGACTGACGATCTAACAGCGAACGACAAGAAGAAGAGGGAGAGAATGAGCCGAACTCATTTTGACCTGAGTTCAGGATGCCACCGCCCTTGATGTCGCTTTTTGGAAAAATAAACTAATCTCAATCTCACGGAGACTTTATCCTGTGCAAGAAAATCAGAATATTTAAGTCTCTTATGCATTGTTCCACAAGACGGTGAATGAAATACTACTTCTAGATAATAGACTTCTGATTGTACATAAACATGTGTATTTTTCTCACAACGTTGTCCGCAGGAAACGTTACATTTATTTCTGTGGCACGAACCGCGTATGTACAGTACGTTCCAGATTTCGACGATTAAATTGTAATGACAATTTCGACAGTGATCGGTGCATGTGTGTGGGGCGGGGGTGTCAGTTGTTTGTAATGGAATCACTCACACCAGATTACGTCTGTCATGAGTTTTCTCCCTTTAACCACTCGTGCCTCCATTTTGCCTCGCTCTTAACATAAACGCGGATCCATATAACAGCAACCGTCATCTGTGTGTGTAGTGTGTGTGTGTGTGTGTGTGTGTGTGTGTGTGTGTGTGTGTGTGTGTCCGATTGAAGCTGAATCTCGAACACTGAACAAGAGCATCTTACAAATTAGATAACCCTTGTTGCAAAGCGCTTTTTTCGTTCTGAATTTCACATTTCACAGACATTTTGGGGGCGGCTGGTTGTGTACGTGGGAGAGGGAGAGGTTCGTAAAGCAGCTGTACAACTGTTTATATGTCGTGACCGAATCACGGAATTGGCAACATGTTTGCCTATGTCCAGTAATCGGCAAAACGCTGCCCATTTCGCGGAAAATGCGAACAGGCTTCCAAAACGAAATCGCAAGCCAAATTTGGGGTTTTAGAGTTCTAAAATGCCTTGGGTATCAACACACGTATACAGCTTGATGCTAGAATTCATGTTATTCTGAGTTATGCTCGACACACCAAGTTATCTTACAACACCATCATGTAAGGGAGCTAAAGCAATGCAAATGCAACTCTCACCAATAAAACAAAATACACCCTTCACGACTGCTATATATACACCAAAAACACTGTTTTGAAATAGGTCAACTCAGAATAAGGCTTGAGGTTTCCATTTATTGATGTAAAACTGGTTTTACAGGAGGGGAAAATACAAAGAATAAGAACAGCAAAAGGCGAAGATGAAGTAGAACGAGTATAGGTAAACCGTTAGCTACTGTATTGCACTACGTTGATCGTGCTGATTGCTTGAAGTACAGCCAATCAGAGAACGCGCAGGACAGGTGACGTCTTCAACCGGATGTAGGCGGGACTTCCGGTTTTCTCAATCATGCTATTCGCCACCTTTCCAGCATAGTAGCTAAGGGCCATGATCTGAAAAAAGATGAATATTTGTGTGCTAATTAATGTCCTCTTAGAGCTGTGTAATCTGAATCATTCAACATCAGTTTCTGGCTTATTGTAAAAATTTTCATAACTGTCAAAATGGACCATATTAACCGGTTATTTCCGACTTTCCCCAAACTGTGTGTGTGTGTGTGTGTGTGTGTGTGTGTGTGTGTGTGTGTGTGTGTGTGTGTGTGTGTGTGTGCGTGTGTGTGTGTGCGCGTGCGTCAGTGCGCGTGTCAGTGCGTGTCTGTAGGGATGTCTGTATGACTATCACTATGTGTCTGTCTTATCTGTGTGTGTGTGTGTGTGTGTGTGTGTGTGTGTGTGTGTGTGTGTGTGTGTGTATTTGTGTGTGTGTGTGTGTCCGTCCGTCCGTCCGTCCGTCCGTCTGTCGGTCGGTCAGTTTGTCTGTCCGCCCGTCCACCCGTCTGTCTGCGTCGTGGTGTGTGTTTAGGATTATGATATTTGGGATTGGTTGTGGTGGTGGTGGTGGTGGTGGTGTGTTCACGTAGTGACGGCATACATTAGACCTACCATGACAAACATGTGTCCCAAAAGATGGTAGGGATGTGTTCAGGTTGTGACGGCATACATAAGACCTACCATGACAGACATGTGTCCCAAACGATGGTAGGGGTGTGTTTAGGTTGTGACGGCATACATAAGACCTACCATGACAGACATGTGTCCCAAAAGATGGTAGGGGTGTGTTTAGGTTGTGACGGCATACATAAGACCTACCATGACAGACATGTGTCCCAAAAGATGGCGGGGATGTGTTCAGGTTGTGACGGCATACATAAGACCTACCATGACAGACATGTGTCAAAAAAGATGGTGGGGATGTGTTCAGGTTGTGACGGCATACATAAGACCTACCATGACAGACATGTGTCCCAAACGATGGTAGGGGTGTGTTTAGGTTGTGACGGCATACATAAGACCTACCATGACAGACATGTGTCCCAAAAGATGGCGGGGATGTGTTCAGGTTGTGACAGCAGCTCAACAAAGGACACATACGACCTACATTGACAAACATGTGTCCCTTCTTCTTCTGCTTCTTCTGCGCCCATGGGCTGAACCTCCCTCGTACACTCGTGTTTTTGAACGAGTGGATGTTAACGTGTATGACCGTTTTTACCCCGCCATTTAGGCAGCCATACGCCGCTTTCGGAGGAAGCATGCTGGCTATTCTCGTGTTTCTATAACTCAACGAACTCTGACATGAATTACAGGATCTTTTCCGTGCGCACAAGGTCCTGTACTTGCGTGTACACACGAAGGGGGGTAAGGAACTAGCAGGTCTGCACATAATTTGACCTGGGAGATCAGAAAAATCTCCATCCATAACCCACCAGGCGCCGTAAGGATTTGAACCCACGACCTACTGCTTGTGAGGCCGGCGTCTTGCCATTAGGCCGTTGCGCCCGTCAAAAACATGTAAACCAACAGATGGTAGGGATGAGTTAAGGATTAGATACTAGCTAAAAATAAAAGGACAAACAAGACCTACCCTAGGAGGCAGGTAGCCCAAGAGATGGTAGCCGTGCACAGCGAATTCCCTCTTGATGGTCTGCAGGTGGTCTCCTATCTTCTTGAACACCCGCTTGTACTTCCTCAAAGACAGTTCTGTAATACAAACCATCAGTCATAGTATCTGTAATAACAAAAATAGTTGATGGTCCGAATGAGACAATTTTCTTCGGCTTCGGTAGTTCGGCGTATTCCAAAAACCGATCCGACAAAACGTAAGTCATGAAAAATAATCTACCAAAAAAATCAGAAAATTTAAAGAATAAAAAAGCATTGTGACCTGATAAGATTCTACCATACTTATTAAAGTTGTCTCTGCCCTATATTGTGGAACCCCTCACCTATGTATACAACCTGTGTATTAATCAAAACACTTATCCTGGTATTTAAAAAAAATGCTAAAGTCATTCCGCTCCCGAAAATAAAAGACACCACTGACCCTTATAATTTCCGACCTATTTCTCTGCCCCCAATTTTATCCAAACCCCTGGAAAAACATAAACACTTGTTACAGTATATGGAGGAACGAACTCTGTTCCACCCGTTTCAATCTGGATTCCGACCTAACCACTCATGCCATACAGCTCTCACTTCATTATGTGATACTTGGCTATCTGCTATCAATCGAAATGAATAAAATGGTGCTGTGTTTCTGGACTTTAAGAAGTCATTTGACCTTGTAGACCACACTATCTTATTACAAAATCTATATCTATATATATATATATATATATATATATATATATATATATATATATATATATATATATATATATATATATATATATATATATGTCAGAAACAAGTCTGTTCGTGTTTTTTGTGTGGATAGAACACAATATGTGTCCCTAAATGGTAAGACATCAGCTAAAGGTACTGTAAGATGTGGATTTCCTCAAGGATCAGTACTCAGTCCTCTTCTGTTTTATATACATCTATATATATATACGACTTGTGTCTGTGTGTGTGTCTGTGTATCTGTGTGTGTCTGTGTATCTGTGTCTTCGCGATGCACGGCCAAAGTTCTCGATGGATCTGCTTCAAATTTGGTGGGCTTATTCAGAGAGACCCCGGACACAACCTCATCGATGAGATATTTCAACACGTGCTCTCAGCGCGCAGCGCTGAACCGATTTTGGTTCCACCTCAGCTACCCGGGCCCCCATACCGACACACCAAAGCCGCTACACCACATCACAACGCCAAAGTTCTCGCTGGATCTTTTTCAAATTTGGACACCGTATTCAGCTACACCCCGGACACAATATCATCGATGAGATATTTCAACACGTGCTCTCAGCGCGCAGCGCTGAACTGATTTTGGTTTTTGTGTTCATTTCACCATTATAAGTAACTCTTCCTTATCTTCTCCAGTGTTTGGCGTTTATCTCCCTTCCTTCGTGTGGCTTTCCCGTTTGTAAGTTACTATTACTATTTTTAGAATGTCACTGCGCTGTCCACTGCGCTGTCCACAACGCTTCCCTTGCACCCGTAAGTTGTTCTTACTGTCAAAGTGAAAAGGTCGAATCAATTTATAGCCACGCGAAAAATACATTCTC
>NC_090256.1:13194397-13201897 GCF_037325665.1 Littorina saxatilis | reverse complement strand
GTTACCCTTGATGTCGAAAATCATGAACTCGGTCATACACTGTGCTGAGGACGCCAGCAAAACACAGGATAGCAGCAGTGAAACGGGTCCCACTACTCCGGCCATTGCTGTAGCTTGTCTTTGACTAAGTTACAGAAAATAGCGACTGCTTATAGGCAGGATTGTGCCGCTTCGTTTATATACCAAGAGAGTAGACCTTGATTACATAAACGGAAAAATCGACTGTACGGCGATACGCATACATTTTAAGGGGGGGGGGGTTGAGTACGGAGTGCTGTAATAGGCACTCAACACTGCGATGTGTTATTTTAGAACCGAGTCGTTAATTTTTGCGCTAAACACAAGAGAATGAAAGAGGGAGTGGTGGCAACGGTGGTGGTGAGTGAGGGGGTGATGAAAAATATTACGCCACAACAATAACGTCCCATTCATGCCGCTTTCGATGTCATTTAAGGGAAGGGCCCCAAATACGGACCACTTTTGTCATTCAGTCAAGTATTGATGTATAAGATGGACCGGTTACCACAGAAACTCCGTCTAAGCAAAGTTTTATTCTTTAACATCGACAAACACAATCAGGACAAATAAAGCTGAGCACTTTTCGCATGTTGGCGAGTAGCACAATGAATATTCTACCCAAATCAATCCCTATTGTCCGCCTATTTGGTGTAGCAACCACGGTATAGCATGCCGAACCTTGAAAGTGGGTTTAACGCTGTTTGTTTCAGTGTGTAATACTCGTACAACAAAAAGCGCCCTATTTCAGTTACTGTTTGTTGCTGATCTTCAAAATACAATGATCTTGTGCTAACACACCAGAAAAAACACAAACTTATTTCGTTACAATTCGTGATGTATAATTTACTAGATGATTACCCGCTTCGCCGGGTACCGGCTTCGCCGGGAAGAAGTAGAGCCGAATACCAGGCTGCGCCTGGGACCCGGCTTTGCCGGGTGTACGCCGGCTTCGCCGGCGCACGAAGGAAAGGAGATAAACGCACAAAACACTGGAGACCTTCTAAAAATAGTAACGTGCAGTGACCTTCTAAAAATAGTAACGTAGTAACGGGAATATGGATTGACGCCACACGGAGGAAGGGAGATAATCGCGGCTGAAAACACTGAAGAAGATAAGGAAGAGTTACTGGTAGTGGATCCCGACAACAAAAACAAAAAACACACAAAAAATATGTTCAGCGCGCACACCGCTGCGCGCTGAGAGCACGTGTTGAAATATCTCATCGATGAGGTTGTGTCCGGGGTGTAGCTGAATACGGTGTCCAAATTTGAAAAAGATCCACCGAGAACTTTGGCCGTGCATCGCGAACAGACAGACAGACAGACAGACAGACAGACAGACACCAGTCGTACATATATATAGATGCTTTCAAACATCATGCCCAAACAAATATGAACAAAGCAAAATCTATTCAAACCATTCAAAGAAAAAAGGAGGCATCATTGACAACACTTTCAAAAAAATACAACAAAAACTCAAATTTAACGCAGACGCAACAGCTGAACAAAACTAATCATTTAAAGTTTTAAAGTGAGAGATGAGTTTTGGAAAACTGCTTTGTCAAAAGCAAAGTTTCGTCATGAATGTCAGCACTGAATGACATTCATTGTACCAACCGTATCACAGTACGGTTGTTAAAGCTTACTTTTTGGTTGAATGTTCATTATTGTTAATTACAACAACAGAATGTGCGTAAAATGTTAGTAATACTTTTTTTTTGCATCATACCTCAATCTTGCATTTTTACATTTAGAAGAGTTTTCAATAAATGTTTTTAACATAGACTTTCTTTCTTTCTTTCTTTATTTGGTGTTTAACGTCGTTTTCAACCGTTCAAGGTTATATCGCGACGGTTTAACATAGACGAGGAATCGTGACAAGAATGGTGCTGGGGTGTCCGCTAACGCGCGCGTGTGTGTACGCATAAGTTACAGCTCCGTCCATCAATGGTATCGCGTGGTATTTTATTGAGACTGGGTCAATGACTATGATGGCGTCACTCGAGGCTCTGCCGAGAATGACGTCATTATATTCATTCACCCCATAACACGCGATACCATGGATGAATCGGAGCTGTAACGTATATATGGCATGACCAAAGTAAGGAGAATTTGTCATGGGATGTGGAAACAAAGCATGGGAAATTCACCATGGACAGAATAATCAACGCAAGCCTAGAAGTTGTAGAACTATATTTTGTGTCAGTCTTGGCAAGCCACACAGTTTAGCACTACGCACGAAATAGCGCCTAAAAGTAAAACGTGATTTTAAAATTATGAGCTTGGTTTGTGCAAAGTTTACAACATATACACGTGGCTTAATCACGGTTTTTTACGAAAAACAATATGCATTTATTTCTCAGAATGTCCGATGCACCAATATAGAATCAATACATTGAAGGCTAGTTTTGTCCAGTTCCGGAAAAGACATCATATTCATTCACCCTGTCGAGACGAAATACCATGCGATTCCATGGATTAATCGGAGGTGTAAGGTATATATCCCGTGACGCAACAAAGCTGATTTTTGTTTTGAAATGTCTTCACAACGTACAGATAATTTATAACGACATAATCGTCATCACAAGACAGCTACGTACTAGATACTTTGTCACAGATCACACATTTATGGATGGCTTGTCCACATACAAAAGACCTGTTTTCAATCAGATATTCCAAAGACAAAAAATGGAAGGTTCTCGAGCATCTATTTCATCACAACACATTGACAATTGGGTGGGGTCGACGGACAATCGTCTGCGTTTATCGCCGACCTTTGATATGTTTGAAAGATCTATTGCTCAATTAATTAAGTAAGCTATAATCCAGCATACAAAATAATGTTGTTGCTGTAAAGTGTGCGCGTTAGTACTTTAGACAATTCATTCTCCTTGAAGCGTTTATGGAAACGAAAGTAACTTACGACAAGGCTTTTTTCAATTCCATCTAAATCTAAAATAACTAAGTGTTATATGATTTTCTGTGATTTTATAGGAAAAATGTGTCCTAACCTAAAATCATGTGCCCAAACAAATGATCTTTGGTGTTTCTAACAAAAACACCAGTGCATAGAAGTGAGAAACTTTGTTCATGTCCCACTTTCAAGCGCCATTTTGAGGCCATGCTTCGATAAACAAAAATATTTTAAAAATTCACAAACACAACTGTTTTTGCAAACACGTTTTATTTCATCAGACAAAGTTGTCATACATCACATGAAACCATCAACTGAGTCCAAGGCTTTGTGAGAGCAAGTTTATAGACCAGCAAAGTTAGTCATTCACTGATTTTGTAACTGTTACCCAGTATCATGGACGTGCATATAATTATGTATGATTTGATTAAAAAAAACAGCATTTGAATTTATATGGGCTAATAAAAAAGACAGAATTAATAGAAAAACAGTTGTTCGAACAATTGCAAAGGGAGGACTAGGAGTACCAGATGTTAAAAAGTATAATTATTTAGGCTTTGAAACTGATTTGGATTAAAAAAAATTGCATAATTGCAAACTTAAATGGAAAATAATATATTTTCTGTTTGTCCCAAAGTTAGATATTTATGTGAATTGGGTCCTAGCCTCCCAGATGATAAAAAAATCATAATAGTTTTGGGAAGGATGTTTTTTCGGCCTATAAAGAATTTGGCAGTAACATTAGTTGTGAAAGTTCTCAAGAATTATTGGCAGAGCCAATTTTTGGCTCACGAAGTGTAGCCTATGCGATCGTAACTTTGTCTGTCTGTGCGTTTGTGCGTGTGTGTGTGTGTGTGTGTGTGTGTGTGTGTGCGTGTGTATGTCTGTGGTAGAAACTTTAACATTTCCGAGTCTATGTGTGAGTGGTTATCCAAGACTATGGATAAAGCTCGCATAAGATTACGTCACGGTCAAAAGTGTTTGACGTCAATTAATGCATCATGACGGCATGCCTCCCTGTAGTCTTTCTCTCTCGCGTGGTGTGTGTGGTCTCGGTCATTGTTATTTTGAGCGGGCCGAGACTATTTGGCAGTCGTGTCCCTGTAAGTAGGCTACATGCAGACAGACAGATCTAGATCTAGTGTCTCTCTTTCTTGCACAGTGTCACCTAAGCTTACTGTGTGTGTGGGTGTGTATGTGTGACGGAGTGATTGAGTTTGTGTTACTGTTTGTCTATTTCTTACGTGAGCCTTGAAGGCTTCGCCTCTTGTTTTATAATTAGAATGTTAAAGTCGGAAAGGCAACTTGATTTGATAAAACTTGGTTTGAAAAAGGTGTATATTGTATAAAGCACATGATGTCAGCTGATGGAACCTTTTTGTCATACAGAGCCTTTAAAGCAAAATACAATTTTATAAACACAGATTTTATTACATTTACCGGCTGTGTACACGCACTTAATTCCTTTATACGCAAAACGTTATTATATTGGATGATATTGCAACGATTGTTCGACAATACATAAGATCATTATGTCTGTTGTTAAAGGTGCTAAAGTGTATTATGATGTGTTGATGTCCAGTGAATTTAAGCCAAAGTGTTGTGATAATGTTAACTGCAGTTTAACCTTTAAAAAAATTCGAAGTATTTCAGAGATAAAGTTGAGATAGTTTCAGATACAATTGGTTCACCGGATAATAGCTACAAACGTTATTTTGTTTAACATGGGTGTTGAAAATTTTACTGGACGTACGTCTTGTATGTCGACTTAAGATCCTGAAAGTTTCGAAGCAATCCATTTAGGCATTGCTGAAATACAGCGCTTTTTGTCATGGTACCCCTCAAAATGGACCGAAAAACCTCTCGTTTTTCACTGCTGATGCGCTCCACATCTGCATCAGTAGAAATGACATAACACAAGAGATACGCAAGATAGCAAAACAAAACAATCTGTTCTGGATAGATCATTGATTTTGCTTTCTCTTCGTATGTAAGAGTTTCCAAGTGAAGCCTATTCTGAATTTGTGTCGATTTTTTAATTGGTACCTGACGTTTTTGTCAGGTCGATTTTGGGGGTACCCTTACATATAGCTCTTTCTCACTTCTAGTCAAGTACGAGTTATCTTTCCATGCTCTTCAACGAAGGAGAAACGCTGGGTTAGTTCCGGTATCTTCTACATCATGGCGTCTGCACTGAAAGAAAGCTCGCTCAGAGTGTGTGGTGGTGGAAAGCAGTACTGTGTCATTTGACATAACTATCGTGGAAAAATTATTGAAGGAAGAGTTGTCAGGCTACATAAACTTCCAACAAACAAGCAACTGAAAAGAGCTTGGGAGCAGCGCCTACGTGTTACTCTTTCTTTTAGAAAATGACAAGATTTTGTGCAACTTGACAGAGTGACTTTCTCGTCTAGTTAATCAGATGGGTATTATTTGTTCATGTACATAAAAGTGTAAAAGAATGTTGTTGTACAACATACTTCCTTCAATCATTAGTGCATTTTGCTCTTGTCTGTGTGAAACAGTAACAGGCACATGAGCTGTAAGAAGGACTGCCGTGTCTCAGTATGACTGTAGTCTCTAGTGTCACTATAAATCTCAGTCATTGACTCTGTGTATGTCACTCATTGATGCTTACATTCCCAATGCATGGAAGACAGAAATTATAAAACTAGTATGCATGAAAACTGATGCTGGTTTGTACTCCAAATTTTTGTATCCAGTTAAAATATCAGGCATGAAAACTGAAAAAAAAAATACTGAAAACAAAATTCGAAGGCGCGTAGCGCCAAGTTTCGCAGGCGCGTAGCTCCAAGTTTCGCAGGCGCAAAGCGCCAAGACTTCTAGGGAGGTCCGGGGGCATGCCCCCCCGGAAATTTTTTCAAGGGTGCAATTTGGTGCAATCTGGGGCTATCTGAGCCTTAAAATTGGATTCAAACATGGCCCCAAAACTATTTTACTATAACTATGACTAGGAAAAAAAAAGAAAGAAAAATAAAAAATAAAAAAAATTAAAAAAAATTTAAAAAAATTTAAAAAAAAGGAAAAATACGGGAAAAAAAAACAAAAACCGGTTTATTTTTTTCAAAAATACGGAAAATACGGAGAATTTTCATGCCTGAATATGTCTGAGAAGTTGAACGCAAACCAACCAGGTGTGAGCGTGTGTTGTAAGGAGTGCACTATTTTGTAACGTGGGATTATGTACATGAAATTATAAATAGGGTTTGTGTGGTGTGTATCTATGCTTTTTATGTTTTTAAGGGAAACATATTTATTACCTGTGTGTGATTACATTTTATTTTTTATTCACAGTTGGCTGAAATATTTGCCGAGGAACGACAATGCATTGTATTATATAATTATATATGTATTCAAAGAATAAAGACATGATGAATCTGAAGCTTGATGAATGACTTGTTTTACAGATAATCACACACACTTCAACAGACGCAGTTGATACAGTTTGGGTTTTATTTATCTAAAACATATACAAACAATAGCAGTTTAACAAAGTTGGTAAACAATGTAAAGTAAAACAACTGAAGTAACATTAAAGAGCCATGAACTGGTAATGTGAAACTGCTCTTAGGCTAATGTCAGATGGAGCTCGCAAAACACGAAACAAAAGCCGAACAAAAGCAAAACATGGTGCTTTTGTGTGTTGTTTTGCTTTTGTTCGGCTTTTGTTTCGTGTTTTGCGAGCTCCGTCTGACATTAGCCTTAGACAACACGCACATCCAGTTAACAACAATAAATGCATGACTACCAAGCATCAAAAGGACTCACTGATTCACGCACAAATTGCGCGTGTGCTCAATAATTATTGATAACATTTAACACATAGGCTACAAGTTCGTGACACTGACAGTCGAAGTGGTCTGTCAAATGCTAACTTGAATCATTTGTTTCCACAGCATTATCGATAGCATCCTTGCCATCTTTTCGCAGCTGAAACGTGCCTCTTGCTCTGCGCACTAATTCTTCTTTTTTTCCACTGACAAGTTGGCCATGTTTCCGAAGAAAATCTTTCAATTCTTTCACGTTCATGCGCTCGACTGCCGCCTCTATCTTAACCGGAACTTACCGAACCAAAGGGACGAAACTCGTGCACACCTCCGGCCTCGCTAGTGAGAAAGAGCTATAACAGTAATCTTTGATCCAAAAAGTGTGCCAGATAACAAAGTGAACGGCCTTTAATGGCATTTACAGTTTGAATGAAATGACACAGGAATGAATGTTTTAGTTAGGATACGAAAATGGGTGCAATAATTTGTTTGCTCAGTTTACATCGATCAAAAACATATTCTTCAAAAATCGCAAAAGCTTACGTGCAACTTCTTTATGCGAGAACCTTGTTCAGTAAAGTGCATTCTAATAGAGCTTACGTACCGTAATCTGCAAAGCTTCTTCAATCCCTCTCTTTCTTGCTCGATTGTATTGGATGTGCTTTCCTCCTGTTTGATATTTTTTTGTATTTTTCACAAAGAAAGAGATAGATAAATAAACACACACACTCACACACACATACACATACAGACGCACACGCACGCACACAAACACACGCT
>NC_090256.1:13189397-13191897 GCF_037325665.1 Littorina saxatilis | reverse complement strand
CTGTCTATATGTGCGTATGGGTGTGTGTTTTGTGTGTATGAAGTGTGTGTGAGAGAGTGAGTGAGTGCGTGTGAGTGAGTGAGTATGTGTGTAACTTGGGGTATGTGTGTGTGTGTGTGTGTGTGTGTGTGTGTGTGTGTGTGTGTGAGAGAGAGAGAGAGAGAGAGAGAGAGAGGGGAGAGACAGACAGAAAGAGACAGAGAGAGACAGACAGAGAGAGAGCGAGAGAGAGAGGTTTGTCTTTCGCTGGGGTATGCAGTGCCTTAGCGTTGCACATCTACTTAATTTTTTAAATTGTTATTTCAATTTATTAACGCATCCATCAACAATCAAATCAACATTCATGTATCACTCAATCAGTTCCAAAAGAGTGAAGGGGGGGGGGGGTGTGGAAACAGAACAACGCAAGCGTGGGATAAGCGCCATGACACGGGAACAGTGGTGCAGCACCCAGCAGCACGTGCGTGTCGTCAAGAGCTACTTGACCCTCGGCTGTTCCTTTGTCGCCGCGTCGCCCGTGCTATGAGCTGTGTAGTGCCCGCTGTCTGCGCGCTGTCTGCCTCTGTGCACAGGGTCAATGATCGTTCTCACCCCAAGCAGAGTGGTCTTAGACCGTACCGAAACTCCGCCCGCTCAAAATTCGGTAGGCAACCGCAACCCCCTCCCTCCTCAAGACCTCCAAACAACTGTGAAACTCCTTTTTAAAGGAGGGAGTCTTAAAATAGGGGTACATTTACAGAGGTTAGGCCTAAAAAAAAAATAGGTGTGGTTACGGTAACCCGACCTACCCTATTTTTAGGGGCCGACAATAATAAACTTTTTATTACATTTGTAAAAAAAAAAAAAAAAAAAAAAAAAACCGAGTGCAGAAAACGCAATGAAAGCGAAATCGCCCGAGTCGCACACTTATTTTCCTGTCAAGTAGGTTTAATTTGTACACATTAGAAAAAAAAGTTTAAAAAAAAAGGTGATTGCCTACCTTCCTACCCTATATTATTTGGCTATGTTACTGTAACCACACCTATTGTTTTTGGCCTTATGAACAGGAAATCAAAGAAAACAGGGGTTTATAACGGTTGGAGCCTTAAATCGGGGGGTAAATCGGGGGGGGTAAAATTACTATTGTAAAGAGAGGGTTTTACTATAGAAGATAAGGACTACTCCGACAGTCTCAGACTGAGCCCTGCCTCTGCTGTCTGACAGGCCTCTTTGGGACTTTGCTATGTCTCCTCATTGCCCTCGGGGATCTATACCCAAAGAAATGTGTTCATGGTGGGTCAAAGTTTGTTTGCTTCAATTTCTTTCCGATTTTAGGAGCAATAGAAAAACCGAGAGAGTAAGCAGAGCGTCCTGCCATTCTCAATTATCATCTTGGTAACAGAGCGAATCTGAATCTCGTAAACTATGATAGAATGTAGCTTAATTGCATTGTGCACAACGGCTTTCGTTCTTGCTGTTGTTTCTGTGATTGTGTGTGTGTGTGTGTGTGTGTGTAGGGGGGGGGGTTGTTTGTTTGTATCCGTTTTTGTTTTTGTATTTTATGTACTTCTGCGCTTTTTTCCCAATGCGTGGTATATACGGTTTGCTGATTTTCCGGGCTAATGCACTACTTCTTTTTAAAACACACATAATTATGCTATATTTTAGTTAATCAGCATACTCATTTGTTTTTGTGTTTCTTTGTGTACTTCTTAATCCTAGTTCGGTTCTTCTTCTTTTTTTAACTAGTATTTTTTTTTCAAGCATTCGTTTTTGTCGTGAAACAGGTCGCGTTTTCTCGTCCCCCAAAAAGTGAAAAGTATCATGTGCGCCAGCTGCATGTGATTCTGCTACATACACACTGAAAAATGTCAATGTCTAAAAAATCCGGCCGGCTTTTTTTTACTTAAACCTATTGCGACTGCTACACCAAAAAGAAATCAATGTTCCGTCAGTCAGCTCATGTGTTTCGAGAAGCAAAGGACAGGGCAGGGAACTCATTGCCGACATGTGCTTGTGGAGGCTTCGCCAGATTGCGTACAACTGACAAGTGTGGCCGAATGCAGATTTGTAGCGCATGTTCGGTGGAACCCCCCTTTAAGTTCGCACAAAACATGGACAATCAGGCCTTAACACAAAACATGGCCAATCAGGCCTTAACACAAAACATGGCCAATCAGGCCTTAACACAAAACATGGACAATCAGGCCTTAACACAAAACATGGACAATCAGGCCTTAACACAAAACATGGACAATCAGGCCTTAACACAAAACATGGACAATCAGGCCTTGACACAAAACATGGACAATCAGGCCTTAACACAAAACATGGACAATCAGGCCTTAACACAAAACATGGACAATCAGGCCTTAACACGACGGGAATCGTCAAAAGAAAGTACATTTACAGATATATTAATAATTCGTCTGAAAAAAACAGAGTCTTGATAAGGAGGAAGTCTTCAATCGGGGGGGGGGGGGGGGGGGGGGGGGGGGGGGAGGTGGCTGGGGGTTAGCTC
>NC_090256.1:13174397-13184397 GCF_037325665.1 Littorina saxatilis | reverse complement strand
TGCAGAGTAATACACAATTCCATTGCTTTCAATGGGCGGAATCTCATTTGTACTCATTCCTTTCTTTTTCAAAAAAGAGTTGACTACCTTCCACCAGTCTTTATTGCCAAAATTATGAGGTGACAATATAAGATGTTTGATGGGTTGTTGACAGACCAGCTTTTTTGTCGGTCCGAGGGGGAGCATATCGTCTTTTGTTTCATATTTATTGACCAAGGCCGAAGGCCGCGGTCAATAAATATGAAACAAAAGTCGATATGCCCCCCGAGGACCGACAAAAAAGCTGGTCTGGCAACAAACCATCAAACATCGTTTTTGTCATCATTTTGGTGGTTCAACATTAAGTGAAAAATCAACACAGGGAGCCATGGTTTGAAACGCGAGTTCTGTTATTATAATGCATGTTCGGGGCCCCAGCACGTTGTTCAAAGCTGGCGTGCGAAAGCAACTTACTGTGTGTGATTTGAGTTTATAATGTTGAGACAAGTATGTCAGGTTTGAGGATGCGAAGTTCTGTAGGTTCCGACTACAGAGTGGTGTGTGAAACCAACATTAAGCGCCTTTGAAACGATAGTGCCCACATGTTGCATTCGAGCGATGGGATTGTCGTATTTCAAACGAGGTGATTTGCTTGCACAGTCAGCGTTGACCATCTCACAACAGATCTGTTATGTGGATTATCGTGCGACGTTCGAGTCGGGGGCAAGGAATCGCAGGAAGCAAAGATGAGTCTTTTTCCATTGTCACCTTTCTTTCCGGTTGTTGGTGCATATAATATTGTGCGGACAAAATGATGCGACGGCGAGTGTTTTTTGCCTCCAAGATTTTGTGGTGTGGGTATTGTTTTGCTCGTTTCATACCCACATCAAAACCTGAAACACACCCCACCCCCCCCCCCTCCCTCACAATCAGTCCATGAACACAAACACTGACACACACAAATAAATGATCAAGTTACCCCCCTCCCAACCCTTCACTTGCACACCTGCAACGCAGACGATCATATTATTGATTAAATATTCATATAGGTCAGTGTTGGGTTTTTTGTTCTTGTTTGTGTTATTGCAGAATCGGTTTTCTCTTATTGCTACACGTGTCTCTTCATTACATTTCACCATCGCCCTACCACCCTGCCCCTCTCGGTATTCCACGACTCGGTTTTCAGTGGTAAATATTAGTAATCGAATATTGAAGCTACGTTGAGTCAAAGGTCACAGAAGATTTGCATCGTGCAGCACTGCACGAATTGGGTCAAAGGACACAAACGATTTGCGTCGTGCCGCGAAGGAAAGATAATCGCGATCTTGTTTCTCATTGCCTCTCTGTTTTTCATTAGACTTGTCATTCTGCTTGTTCGGCTTTGTCAGATGTCTTCATTTCTTGTTGCTATGTTCTTTGCTTTTTTTATTATTATTTTTTTATTTGCGCTTAGTTTATCGATACAACGTCTTGTGCACGGGTCAAAATGTGTGTGTCAGGGGTCAATTGGTTTGACTTAAACTTGACGTTCTCTCCAAACAGAGATACACGCACTCCATGACTTTGTGAGAAGATAAAACATATCGATAGGTTTCATTTGTTTGCGATAAAGCATAAATGTATGACCTTTGATGAGGTAGTTTTGTTTTTTGTTTACATTTGCCAGTTTGCCAGTTCGTATTTGGAACTTGGCGAAGCAGTGTCGTCTGTTTAGGTCTGGGGAAACGCCAATGAAAAGAGCCGAAGAATCCTCGAGCGTTTCTATTGGGTTTGCTTTTGATTATCCATGTAATAGGGCTTCCTGCAACTATGGTAACCGGGGATTTATTCCCCGGGGAACATGAGATTTATTTCCCTGGTGCTTGTGAATGAAAACTCGTGAAAATGATGACAATATTCTATTTTCTAGTTCCCTAATGTGCTCTTCTTTCCTTTTTCTTATAACATCAGTCAAATTATTTCTCAACCGTCGGAAAAGAGACCAGCACCATACAGTATCCAGACGTTTGGCTAATGCGTGAATATATTGCTTTTTCCTAATCAACTTTTTGATTTCCTCGGTGATCCATACAGCATCGTGTCCGTTCATTGTCACTACCTTTACAGGCATACATTCTTTAGCTATCGTCATTAACTTATCGGAAAACATTTCAGCGGCGTCATCAATGGATTCTAAATCGACTATATTATTCCAATCTACACTTTCCATATCTTGCAACAACTTGTCAACATCGATTTTGGAATAATTATATAGTGTTCGTTTGAATGAACCACCCGACGGTAAGTCATAATTCAAATATACAAAAGGACACGAGTGGTCACTGCATACAGGTGGTAGAACACCAACTCTTTTTACCAAGTTAGGACACGGAGTTAATACCAGATCGATTATAGTTGACGAGGTATCGGTTATTCGAGTGGGTTCTGATATCAACTGAGATAAACTGTTTGTGTTCATTAATTCCCGCAGATGAAACGGGGGGTTAACAGTACAATCAGCGTTGAGATCACCAAAGATAATAAACTTATGTGGGGTATTCATGGCAAGTTGAACGGAATCGTTGATAAGAAGCCAATGGTCGACGGTTGCACTCGGTGGTCTATAAAACACACCAACGAGAAGAGTATCTTGACCCAACTTAGTCTCAATCCAGATCGCTTCCAAATCAGGTATACACAAGTCGATCCTCGGTTTGCAAATCAGATTACTATTTACATAAACGGCTACGCCGCCGTGGGAATCCCCGGGCCTATCACGTCTAACTGGAGGGTGGTAACCTTTTAAGCAGATGCAGTCTTGGTCAACTTTGTCCGACAGCCAGGTCTCAGATACAGTTATTATATCAAACTTTCCCAATTCGGCCTCAAGGAACGGTGTCTTATATTGAAGACTGCGAGTATTTACATGAACAATAGAGATCCCATCCCCTCGGGTTGTGCTTGGTCCAGGATTAGGATGGATATCACCACACATAAACAACAATAAGCAAATTGCAATAGATATGGTTTGAGATGTAAAATTCACAGAATCAGCACAAAAAATGAGTGAGGTGGCATATTTCCACATCGAACCAGCAAAGTTCACAGCAATGTCGTAACAACATATTGGGTCGTTACGAGTAAGCTTCTGGGCAGGAAATAAAAACAAAAACAACGCAAGAGACAAGCCAGCACTACCACGAACGAGAATAATCATAAGCGACTGGATATTTCCCTTGTTAAGAAAAGATAGTTTATACACAGATAGCGCTGACGCAACAGGGAGATAACTTCCCACACTGGCTCTGTATTGAGACAGACTACACCCACCCATCTAGGTCACAGCTCGTTGCAAAAAATCAAACAAGGCAGAGCCAAGGGTGTGAGACAATCTCCCCGACACGTGCGCCCCATCCTTTTGCAACAGGCATGAAGTCATTGTGGACAACAACAAACAACAACAAGCAAACAAACAACAACAAGCAAACAAACCAACAATCAAACAAACACACAATCAACAACGTCGACAGTTAAAGTCAACAATCAAAAACAATCGAAAACAAAATATTTAGACACGCAGTCTCGCGTGTTAATGTAAAATATAGGGTAAACTAAGGTATCAATCAAAGGTAACTATTTCAAAAATAACTAAAAAATAACTAAAACAACCAGAGATAATAGAAGAGAAAGTACTGCCACTTGCTCTCTTGAACAACATTAATTGTCATCATTTTCACGAGTTTTCATTCACAAGCACCCGGGAAATAAATCTCATGTTCCCCGGGGAATAAATCCCCGGTTACCATAGTTGCAGGAAGCCCTATTACATGGATAATCAAAAGCAAACCCAATAGAAACGCTCGAGGATTCTTCGGCTCTTTTCATTGGCGTTTCCCCAGACCTAAACAGACGACACTGCTTCGCCAAGTTCCAAATACGAACTGGCAAACTGGCAAATGTAAACAAAAAACAAAACTACCTCATCAAAGGTCATACATTTATGCTTTATCGCAAACAAATGAAACCTATCGATATGTTTTATCTTCTCACAAAGTCATGGAGTGCGTGTATCTCTGTTTGGAGAGAACGTCAAGTTTAAGTCAAACCAATTGACCCCTGACACACACATTTTGACCCGTGCACAAGACGTTGTATCGATAAACTAAGCGCAAATAAAAAAATAATAATAAAAAAAGCAAAGAACATAGCAACAAGAAATGAAGACATCTGACAAAGCCGAACAAGCAGAATGACAAGTCTAATGAAAAACAGAGAGGCAATGAGAAACAAGATCGCGATTATCTTTCCTTCGCGGCACGACGCAAATCGTTTGTGTCCTTTGACCCAATTCGTGCAGTGCTGCACGATGCAAATCTTCTGTGACCTTTGACTCAACGTAGCTTCAATATTCGATTACTAATATTTACCACTGAAAACCGAGTCGTGGAATACCGAGAGGGGCAGGGTGGTAGGGCGATGGTGAAATGTAATGAAGAGACACGTGTAGCAATAAGAGAAAACCGATTCTGCAATAACACAAACAAGAACAAAAAACCCAACACTGACCTATATGAATATTTAATCAATAATATGATCGTCTGCGTTGCAGGTGTGCAAGTGAAGGGTTGGGGGGGGGGTAACTTGATCATTTATTTGTGTGTGTCAGTGTTTGTGTTCATGGACTGATTGTGAGGGAGGGGGGGGGGTGGGGTGTGTTTCAGGTTTTGATGTGGGTATGAAACGAGCAAAACAATACCCACACCACAAAATCTTGGAGGCAAAAAACACTCGCCGTCGCATCATTTTGTCCGCACAATATTATATGCACCAACAACCGGAAAGAAAGGTGACAATGGAAAAAGACTCATCTTTGCTTCCTGCGATTCCTTGCCCCCGACTCGAACGTCGCACGATAATCCACATAACAGATCTGTTGTGAGATGGTCAACGCTGACTGTGCAAGCAAATCACCTCGTTTGAAATACGACAATCCCATCGCTCGAATGCAACATGTGGGCACTATCGTTTCAAAGGCGCTTATAGCTGTTGGTTTCACACACCACTCTGTAGTCGGAACCTACAGAACTTCGCATCCTCAAACCTGACATACTTGTCTCAACATTATAAACTCAAATCACACACAGTAAGTTGCTTTCGCACGCCAGCTTTGAACAACGTGCTGGGGCCCCGAACATGCATTATAATAACAGAACTCGCGTTTCAAACCATGGCTCCCTGTGTTGATTTTTCACTTAATGTTGAACCACCAAAATGATGACAAAAACGATGTTTGATGGTTTGTTGCCAGACCAGCTTTTTTGTCGGTCCTCGGGGGGCATATCGACTTTTGTTTCATATTTATTGACCGCGGCCTTCGGCCTTGGTCAATAAATATGAAACAAAAGACGATATGCTCCCCCTCGGACCGACAAAAAAGCTGGTCTGTCAACAACCCATCAAACATCTTATAATGTTCACATGCAAGACAAAGGGTAAAATGCTGACCGCATTAAAATTTGTCGTTTGGCCTGTGGTCTTTCAATACGGCACACAGCATTTAACTTGATCATCTTGATTTTATTCCATTGGGTTCGTCAGTTCTGCATAAAAAAATCTCTCCCTGCAGCCATGCCGTCAAAATTATGCTCCGATTTTTGCACAAGATGTTAATTCCTTATCAACGTTTAATCAGTTTTCGCCCACCACCCTCGAAAAGGGTTGATGTTTGCTTGATGATTAGTGAACTCTTCATGCTCGCACGGGCCCTAAATCCGTTGGGCTATGCTTTGATGGCGGTATAATACCTGTGTCGATGACCATCACTTCAATACGTCACCTTGGATTAACCATTCAAGATAAACTGTCGGATTCTGACTTCTTAATGGATTTCTTGAGTGTCTGCTCTCCCTTTAATGATCAAAATAATGGAGGCTTTGGGTGGCGTTCGACTCTTCCCTTTGTTAAGGCCTGAGAATCGTCTTCAGCTCTCTGGTGCACTCTAATAATGCAATGTCAAGACGAAATGCGGGCACTGGGCAGTGCAAGAAGTTACAAGACAAACAACAACACGGGGTCACCAATACAGAGTTTTGTTGTTGTTGTTGTTGTTGTTGTTGTTGTTGTTGTTGTTGTTGTTGTTTTCTTGTTTTTCTTTTTTACATTTATTCCATTTTTATTTAATTGTTTTAAAACCCGGCCTGGGCCGCGTCATGCTGCCTCTCCCGCCTTTCTCTCCGTACCGCCACCACCGCCCCCTAACACCCGTCATCCTCCCCCTCCCCGCCCCCCCCCACCCCCCCCACCCAGCCGCCTGCCCCCTCCCTCCTTCCATCCCTATCCACCTTAACCCCAACAAACTGACACCCAAAACGGTTCAAAACGCCGCTTCATGGGTGGAAAGCGATCCAAGACATCGCTGTTGGATCGAGACTTCTTTGGACCAAACACCTTTTCTTCCTCTCAATGGACTGCAACTGTGTTGGAGTGTAAGTACACACGACGCCACAAAGTGTCGAGGGAGACCCTGTCGTAACACTACACGCACGTGCAGCTCGCCGCGCAGAGGGCAGAAATCAAACAAGAGGCTGTGCAAATCAATGAACGTCGCCACATCATTCACAGCCTGCCCGCCCCCCCTCCCCCCCCCCCCGCCCCCTCGTCTGGAGAGGCATCGTGCTGGCGTACTGGTCAAGCTTATGCATAAGGTTTGAAAGGGACATCGTGCGCCTTTTTTTTTATGTGTGACATGGGAGGCTACCGCTCCTTTCACAGCAGACTCTGCACCCGAGTTGTTGGCCTTTAAAAGTCAACACCGGTGTATTGTAGAATTTTGTTTGTGATGGGGTCTGGTGGTTTCCGATTGTCTGTGTGTTCATGAAAACCTTCGGGTTTGCATAACAGTTTTTATAGGGCTAAGAAATTAGCCCTAACAAACATTTTCAATCCTGTTTGATTGCACTTCGCTTCCCGAGGTGATCGTAGTGTTTCGGCACTCGGTTACATATGTGAAAATCTTCTCGAGTGCACTTTTTTTTTCCAATCGACACCATGTACGACAGATGAAACAGAAAATGCGTAAAGATGCAAAAATGATGAGAAAAAAACAACAGAACGGTACAACAATGCTCCGTGACACTGTCTAATGCTCCGTGACACTGTCTTCCTTCAACCAACCGCAATAACATCAACAATAGGTTTTGTTCGGAAATAACTCTGTCATGTTTGTGTGGGTAGTGGAAGAGTTGTTTTCGCTTGTTTCCAGAGTAACGTTGAGGCAAGCCTGCAATCAAAGAGGGTAGAAGCCCTTTTTGTTGCAGTGTCACGTTATGTGTAGCTTGTCTCTGTGTTTCTATGGAAAAGCAAGGAAAAACAACGGAAACCATTAAAACTAGAGTTATTTCCGGAATCAACGAGAAAGAGAGAGAGAGGGAGATAACTCGTCAACCACTGTTCCAATCATAATCATGACCAGATTAATATATTAAATGAAGTCAGAGCAAAGGATCTTTCATAAATTGCTCGAAACATGTCATATATATATACAACTTGAGGGTTAGTTTCGCTGCCTGACTTTCCTCAACTTTGATTTGAGTGTTGTGATGCTTCATTATTTTGAAAATTCGTTGGACAAGAGTCTTGTAAAAGATCTGATTTTTGAAATTAAAGCAGACTTGTCAAAATACACTGATTGATGGGTGGATCATGACAAAAAACTGATTGATCAAGCTGTCGACATCTTCGACCACGCTTCAATTTCACGATGCTAACCTCTTATAAATTTGCGCAAACGGGCCAAAAAATACAAGCCTTTTATCACAAAATGTGTAGGTGCGCATTTTATGAGTCTATGAGATGCCTACAATGGATAACACCGTTTTCTGTTGTGTGTAGCATCTCGTCGCCGTTGCTCGCAGAAGTCACGTTCTCGTCCCCATCGATACCGCTCGTTTTGCTCAGTCCTCGCCGTCATTTAAAACGCCCTTATTAGCTCCCCACCACAATGACTGACGGAGACCCACGAACCCCACCCTACTCCTTTGCTACCCGTGCTTGCACTGCTGTTTGTACAGCTAGCGGGAAGCAAACATTTACAGGTAATCACACAACGCTCGGCCGTCAGAAAAACTTTTCACCATCCTTATTGAATTAATGAGGGGCTTCTAAATGTGTGCCTGGCGACCCGGGTCGGGTGAAGACTGGCCACGATGCCGGTGGTAGATAATCGATGTTAAAAGTCAGGTGAAGTTGTCCCGCACGGGCCAAATAAGGGCTCCTGGCACGTGCTGCTCGTTGTGATGAAGTTGTCGTCAAACAGAACGTCCGCCGCTCGCCATTATGCAAGCACAGTCTCTCATTAATTGTTCCTTTCGCAGGGGGGACAGATTGTCCAGGCGATAGAGAGACGCTGCTTGTGTATTGGCCTAGTCCTTTACACACCAGCGATGCTTCTTTCGCTTGATTGTCATCTGAGAAGCTAGGGGGGGGAGGGGGTGGTTACGGGGCTGGTGGACAGTGGTTCCGTTGACTTTTGGAGTAGAGTGGTTGGAGTGTTTGTAGCGCTTGAAACATTTTACATGTTTTTACATTTAGTCAAGTTTTGACTAAATGTTTTAATATTGAGGGGGAATCGAGACGAGGGTCGTGGTGTATGTGTATGTGTGTATGTGGGTGTGTGTGTGTGTGTGTGTGTGTGTGTGTGTGTGTGTGTGTGTGTGTGTGTGTGTGTGTCTCTGTGTGTGTGTGTGTGTGTGTGTGTCTGTCTGTCTGTATGTGCGTGTGTGTGTAGAGCGATTCAGACTAAACTACTGAATCGATCTTTATGAAATTTTACATGAGAGTTCCTGGGTATAATATCCCCACATGTTTTTTTCATGTTTTCAATGAATGTCTTTGATGACGTCATATCCGGCTTTTTGTAAAAGTTGAGGCGGCACTGTCACACCTTCATTTATCAATTAAATTGATTTACTAAATGTAGTAATTTCGCCTAACGCGACTTGTTTTTACATTTAGTCAAGTTTTGACTAAATGTTTTAACATTGAGGGGGAATCGAGACGAGGGTCGTGGTGTATGTGTGTGTGTGTGTGCGTGTGTGTGTGTGTGTGTGTGTGTGTGTGTGTGTGTGTGTGTGTGTGTGTGTGTGTGTGTGTCTGTGTGTGTCTGTGTGTGTCTGTGTGTGTCTGTGCGTGTGCCTGTGTAGAGCGATTCAGAGTAAACTACTGGACCGATCTTTATGAACTTTTACATGAGAGTTCCTGGGTATGATATCCCCAGATTTTTTAGATTTTTTTCGATAAATGTCTTTTATGACGTCATGTCCGGCTTTTTGTAAAAGTTGAGGCGGCACTGTCACACCTTCATTTTTCAATCAAATTGATTGACATTTTGGCCAAGCAATCTTCGACAAAGTCCAGACTTCGGTATTGCATTTCAGCATGGAGGCTTAAAAATTAATTAACAACTTTGGTCATTAAAAATCTGAAAATTGTAATTAAAATTATTTTTTTTATAAAACGATTCAAAATTACTTTTATTTTATTTTTCATCATGTTCTGATTCCAAAAACATATAAATATGTTATATTCGGATTAAAAACAAGCTCTGAAAATTAAAAATATAAAAATTATGATTAAAATTAAATTTCCGAAATCGTTTTAAAAACAATTTCATCTTATTCCTTGTCGGTTCCTGATTCCAAAAACATATAGATATGATATGTTTGGATTAAAAACACGCTCAGAAAGTTAAAACAAAGAGAAGTACAGCGCAACCGCTACCGCGCTAAACAGGCTCGTCACTTTCACTCCTTTTGCACTAGCGGCGGACTACGGTCATTGTGAAAAAATGCAGTGCGTTCAGTTTCATTCTGTGACTTTCACAAATTCACTAAATGTAATAATTTCGCATTATGCGACTTGTTTTTACATTTAGTCAAGTTTTGACTAAATGTTTTAACACAAAGGGGGAATCGAGACGAGGGTCGTGGTGTATGTGTGTGTGTGTGTGTGTGTGTGTGTGTGTGTGTGTGTGTGTGTGTGTGTG
>NC_090256.1:13161134-13174197 GCF_037325665.1 Littorina saxatilis | reverse complement strand
CTCTCCCTCTCCTCTATCTCTCTCTCCTCTCACTCTCTCCTCTCGCTCTCTCTCTCCTCTCTCTCCTCTATCTCTCTCCCTCCCCTCCCTCTCTCTCTCTCCAACTCTCTCTCTCTCCAACTCTCTCTCTCCAACTCTCTCTCTCTCTCTCCAACTCTCTCTCTCCAACTCTCTCTCTCTCCAATTCTCTCGTGCTTTCATGTCTCCCCGATCAGCAATTTCTTGCGTATGCTCATGTGTCCTCTCTGTATTTGCTGTTGTCGCACAATCTCAAACCCCTCTTGACTTGGGGACTTTAACAGGGAGTAATCGTTATGCACATGGCGAAGCCCGTTAGACAAAGGGAAGAAGCAGGCTTACAATGCTGCCTCTCACTTTCAACGTACCGCTTCTACTAACTTACTCCCCACCGAGGACAAACACGTGTGCATTCTCAGAACAAGACGAGGACCCTCTCTTACAAAACAGTGAGGATACCCTGAGCAGTGGGAGGGACAGTGGAAACAACGGGAGGGATCAGACAGGAGTTTACAGGTAAGAGTCTTACCTCCCGCCTCTTGAAGCTCTCCAGACCGGGTTGCGGGTCCTGCCTCCGTGTGAAGGCGACAGAGGGAAGCCCTGTCAACCGCGCTTTGATGTTTGCCGCACCAGGTAGATGATAAACTGTTTTCGGCAACAGGTGTGTGTGTGTGTGTGTGTGCTGAACGCTTACTAAAATACAAAACACACAGCTGACGTTGATATAAAAGTACTCTTGAACAGGCAAAAAGAAGAGTCATCAATCAGAACCATAGCCTTATTCAACCTTCTGTGTAGTAAAAACAGGATAAACATGTAGCAAAAACAGTCTCCATCACGTTTGAAAAAAGCTGCTTTTTCTAAACTTCAGAACACCTCAAGCTTTTTTTATGTCCACCTTTTAAAAATGGCAACATTTAATTGATTTATCTCCTTACAAATTTGTTTTGTTTATCTCTTCCAACAACGCCGTCCCGATAGCAGTCTGACACGTGCCTGGGTGTCGTCGCGAGACGGAGGCTCGCGCGACTCGGATTAAACTCGGAATGACAAGGAAGGAAAGACAGGCAAAGGGTTAGGTCATGGCATGATAACATTCTAATTATTGCAACAACAGCATGTGTGACAAGCTGCTTAAACTAGGTAAGGAGAATTAACCACACATTATATTGCAATTATTTCAGATTTGACGAATAACCGTACAGTGAATTTTTATTTGATTTAATGATAATATTGTTGTTAAAGACGCAGTCGCAGTCAAAATTCGATTTTGTCTTTCCCAAACAGATTGTGTCTAGCACCAGTCTTGTTTACTGCCGGCTTTCTGATAATATAAGACTCAGTCATACCACCTGGACAAAAGTCGCGAAAACTGAGAAGTGCAACTGTGTCTGTGTGTGCGCGTGTGTTTGTACGACTGCGTGCCTTCGCTGCGTGCGTGTATGCGTGATTTAATACTTGTACATGGAAAACAATATTGGAACCCATGTGTGACTCGAGATTCCTTATAGAGATTAGGCCAAAAAAAAGGTCTGTTTACGGTAACATAGGCCAAAAAAATAGGGTCGGTAGGTCGGGATTTTTTTTTTCCCCAAAAAAACATATTTTTAATTTTTTTTTCCCAAATGCCAAAAAAAAGTCTAGGGTCGCGCGAAAAAAAATAAGGTCGGTCGGGTTACCGTAAACAGACTATTTTTTTTGTGTGCCTTACACACATAATCAGCTTGTGTGTTTATGTATCCAAACCACACAAAAACAATTCGTATTTTTTATCAGCGATTTTCAATTGCAAGCCAAGCCAAGCCAAGCCTTATGTTTCAGCTAATTGAAATACGCTGGGCAGCTCTTGAATAGCTAATGAGAAGCGAAACTAGCCCGAACCAACAGCGACAATATTGATGTCCACAGATCCGGCCTTCTCCATGTCCTCTTCACGCGCTCTTCCGCCAGACATCATAATGGCGCGCGGGGACCACGTGGAGCATGCGCATTGTGATCAAACACAGCGCCTCTCTGTCGTGGCCGCCATGGTTCCTAGGGGAGACAATATTGACACGGCACGGGCTGGAAGCCACTGCATATTTGAGGGCCATTTTAGTGAAAGTGTGCAAACTGATGTTAAACAGCCACGTGCGCTTTGTTTGCGCGCAAACTCCACCCCGGGTGGAAGGAGAGCGGATCTACGACAACGTTTTCCTCTCCAACATCATCAAACGGTTGGCCGTGGTGGAACCCAGAAGTTCCGTTTGGTAGTCTGGGTCTGGTGTCGTGACAGCGAAAGGGCCAGAAGTAGAGCTGGCAAGCTGTGGAAATTGTCGGAGAGGCAGAAACCGACCTCCGAGACCTATTGTAGAGTAAGCACACCGACATAACTAGCTGCGATTTGTTTCATGTCCGTGTGTTCGTCGGTTACATGGACAAAGCCATTCTTAGCAGAGCATTGCGGGGCACATAGAGTAACTTCAAATTGATTCAAATCAAACGTTTGAGAATCTATGGCGGTTTCTTGCATTCGACATCCGGTAACGATTTCCCCCAAAAGACAAAGTGCACCCAAGCAAGGGACAAAAAGAAACTAAAATAATGATTAAAAAAAAAACGTTTAAAAAAAATTCATTTTGTTATTAAATCCGAAAATCAAACGCTGTCTGGTATTGCTACAGAATACACAAAGAATCAAAACACCTTAACTCAATAAAAAAGAAGAAAGTAAAAAAAAAAGAAGCAAAAAAAGAAAGAAGGAAAGAAGAGAAAAGGGACAAGAATACCCGTGTGACTTGGAATAATAGGCCGTGAAAAGTAGGATATGCGCAGAAATGGCTGCGATCTGCTGGTCGATGTGAATGCGTGATGTATTGTGTAAAATAAATTCCATCTCACACGGCATCAATAGATCCCTGCGCCTTAAGTCCGAGTCTGGAGATACGCGCGCGATACTAAGACTTCATATATAAAAGAAAATTCTGCTCTTGCTCTATAGTATCCTTGGCACAAAGGGTAAAAAATCCAAGAAATAAGCCCTTAAAAAAATAAGGCCTTATTTTTGAAAATATGCCCATATTTTTGAAAATAAGGCCTTATTTCTAAAATAAGGCCTTATTTTCCATTATTAAGGCCTTAAATCTTTAAGCCCTTAAAAAAATATGGGCATAAAAAAATAAGCCCTTATTTGAAAATAAGGCCTTACGAGAAATAAGGCCTTATTTCTGTAAGGCTTTAATAAAAATAAGGGCATAAGAAATAAGGGCATAAAAAAATAAGGCCTTATTTTTTTACCAATCATAAAGCTGAATAGAATTCGGCTGCGCCGCTCATGCGCAGAGATCTCATAAGGAACATGGCGAATGGGGGGGTTCAGCGATCGTGATGAATTTTCGAGAAGAATTTGTGCTGAAATTGCAAATTGCGAGAGAATTGGGGTTTTGGCGAGTTTGTGCGCGCTTTCGAATGCGTGAAGCCATGCTGTATTCGCTCGATGTTATGACGGATGTTTTGAACGAGAGGCGAGTTTGTGCGCGCTTTCGAATGTCCGGATGCGCAGTAGCGATGCGCAGAAAAATATGGGCATATTTGTTTTAAGGGCTTATTTTTTTATGGGCATATTTTTTTAAGGGCTTATTTTTTAAGGTCATAACAGAAATAAGGCCTTATTTCAGTAAGGCCTTAACAGAAATAAGGCCTTATTTCATTATGCCCTTATTTCCTTATGGCTGTAAATATTTAAGGCCTTATTTCTAAAATAAGGCCTTATTTATAGAAATAAGGGCTTATTTTCAAAAATATGGGCATATTTTTTTAAGGGCTTATTTTTTGGATTTTTGACCCTTTGTACCAAGGATACTATAGGTTAGTAACTTTTTCCAGTGATTGTGTTCATTCATGTTTTTTGGTGCCGAGTTGTATGTGTGAGATGGATGTGATCGCTATGAGGATCGTGATGTCATAACAAAAGGAGCTTGAGAAGGAATGTAGTGCACATAACGGCATAGATTTATTGGTGACACGTAGACGCCCTCCCCCCCCCCCGCCCTCCCCCCAAACCCGCCCCCCCCCCCCCCAATTTAAGACCCTAGTTTTTCCCAGACATTCTGTTCACAACCAAGGTAAAAATGACTTTTTTTTCTTGGATTCTAGGAGGTATGAAATTGTGGGTGTGAAAGACATGCCAAGTGCCATGTGCTTCTGACACTTAACTGCTGGTTAGAATAAACACAAAAGGGCTGGTTGGAATTGTCCCCAGATAAAGCAGACACTAGTGCACGTAATTCCTAGTAATCAGCCGTGTCCCGTTAATCGCGCGGGGCGTGAGTGACGGAAGATAAGCAGGTAATGTCCACACTGATTAGCACTGGCCAGGGAGACAACCGGGCAGGCAATGACTACAGTTGACAGTGCTTGATATGTGAGGCCCCTCCGATAAGAGGACACCCCCTAATACAGGACATCTTCTGCTGTTCCTTGGTCCATTCACGTGACCAAAGTATGCCTGACGTGAGATCCCCCGGACACCTGCAACAGCTGGTCGAGAAAATCCAAAAACAAAGAGACTGCCAACGTTCCAAAATTCAGAATCAAAAAACAAGAAAGGTAGGTTGTTGGAACGTTTGTTATTGACAAAACAATACATTCACAAATATATCGACCCAACGGTCTTTTAAGTGCACAGACAAACAATAACGAAAACTTATCTGACTAATTTTTCCTTACGCCTGCCACCATGTAATACACAAGATAAGTTTTCATTAAAGCTGGTCGAGAAGTTGTTCTCTATGTGTAGAACTCACTGGTGTTCTCTGTGAACATAATTCAGCACTTGAAACCAGATATCGATCTACCGATGTTGACAACAGTTCCGTTTTGGGAGATCAGAACTGCTTCTGATATTTGATTTTTATTCACAGTAAGTATCATGAAACAACTATAAGCTAACAATTAGGAGACGGACTCAGGCACGAGCTAAGAAAATCACAGCATCTATTATTGTCAGCCGAGGTTCATGGACATTAGTTCTATACTTCTTTATATAAATAGCGACTAAAGGCGAAGAACTGAAGGCTCTGTTGATTCCGTGTTCTGGCAGAGTGACCATGTCCCCAAGCACAGACTGGTGTGAACACTCTTCCATGGGACCCGCTGATTGATTCGTCTCCCCTCCTCATCCTCCGAGCTACAAAGGGCGGCCTTTTGAAAGGCGGGGGACCCACCGATCAATTCTCATAGCCTCTAGTGTGTTTTACGGCGCTACTACTCTCCCTCTTTCCCTGTCCCTTGACCCTTCCTTGTACTCAAGTTGTACTTCAACAGCAGACGTCTCTCTCTCTCTCTCTCTCTCTCTCTCTCTCTCTCTCTCTCTCTCTCTCTCTCTCTCTCTCTCTCTCTCTACCTGCCGCTAGTTAAACAGTTACTGTTTAATAAGACTGTAATGATGTACAAAGTATATCATGGCGAAGTGCCCAACTATATTCAGGACCTATTTCACAGAGTCACCGAAAGGTACGGGTCTATCAATTTTCTACCACCAATACCCAGGATTGATCTGTTCAAAACTAGTCAAGCCTTCTCTGGCTCTATGGTGTGGAACTCCATTCCGTCTGTAATAAGATCATTAACCTCACTAAAGAGTTTTAAACAAGCTCTGCATAATCATTATATGTCTACCTAGATGGCTACTAGTCTTAACATGTGCAAGTAGCTGTCAACAATTGGCAAAGCTTTATGAATTACAAAAATATGTTCTTTATTACATGTATTTATGTTGCGATTTTCCATCATCATCATCAACATCATCATCATCATTATCATCATCATCAATCATCGTCAATCATCATCAACATTATCATCATCATCATCATCATCATCATCATCATCATCATCATCATCATCATCATCATCATCATCTTCATCTTCATCTTCATCTTCATCTTCATCTTCATCTTCATCATCTTCATCATTTACACCATATAATCATTGTAAGCATAAGTGTAAACGTTGGTATTGTGTGAATTTTACCGTCGATCACTTTACATGTGTAACCTCAATTAACATGTTGCATGTTTCGCTTTTGATTTGCATGTTGCTTACTTTGTCATTTTGTTGTTTGTGTTTATTTGCTTGTTTGCTTACTTGTCGATTGTTTGCTGGGTCGTTCGTTTAATTTGTTTATTTGTTATGTTGCTTTACTTGTTTATCCTTTATTAAACATTTGTATTAGAAGTAAGGACCGGTTGTGAGAAAAGGCGTCGCCTTAAACCTCTATCCTTGAAAAATAAAGTTCCATCATCATCTCTCTCTCTCTCTCTGTCTCTGTGTCTCTGTTTCTCTGTCTCTCTCTCTGTGTCTCTGTCTCTGTCTCTCTCTCTCTCTCTCTCTCTCTCTCTCTCTCTCTCTCTCTCTCTCTCTCGCTGGCATGGGAAATCTTCCCTGAGACTACCATCATAAAATACACACGCAAAAAGGATTTAACAGACACGTGTAGTCAGAAAGCAGGGTTTAATCTTGAATTTCAAAAACATTTTCCATCCCTGCCACAAACCATGCTAGAACCCCTATTTGCACAAGGATCAGTGCGACGAAAAGTAAAGAACAAAAAATATCAACTCCAGAGAAAGGGTACCAGGGCCTCTCGCCTTTCCTACGTTAAAATAAAGAGAATGTTCCCCTCTACCATCACCCGTATGCCCTTATTCTTCGACAGAAAAATAACGCCTTCAACTAATTTGAGTGTAATATCTATTTATAGGGACCTTTCTCATCATTTTTGATTTGCCCTCGATGATTTTTTTTTTATTATTTTTTTTTTATTTAAGTTGCGCAGGCGATTTGACATGGAATCTCCAAGTACTACAGTGAAAGTACCGGGGACACTGAAATGTGTACAAATTAACAATATACATCCGTTCAAAGAGAACGAGCACATTTGGTCAGTGTTGTTTGCAAGTTTATGAAAAAAAATACCGGCATAGGCTGTCCTTCCATCCTCTCTCTCTCTCTCTCTCTCTCTCTCTCTCTCTCTCTCTCTCTCTCTCTCTCTCTCTCTCTCTCTCTCTCTCTCTCTCTCTCTCTCTCTCTCTCTCTCTCTCTCTCTCTCTCTCTCTCTCTCTCTCTCTCTCAGACCACTGTTAAATCTATTACCCTCGTTAAATAAAAAAATTGTCATTGTTATTGTCATTGTCATTGTCATTGGGCCAAAAAAAAAAAATTGTCTGTTTCTGGTAACATGGCTAAAAAAAATAGGGTCGGTAGGTCGGGATTTTTTTTTTATTTTTTATATTTTTTTTTTTTTTTTTACCCCAAATGTAGACCAATAAAACTAACTTTAAAAATCGCGCAAAGAGACTGGATTCACTATACATAGAGACAAGACACTCAACACATTTACAAATCGTCAGCGGACTTTCGTTTTCACACGTTTTTGTTGTTCATTTTCTCACCCTGTCCTTTACCACCAAAAAAAAAAATATAAAAAATTGGAGTTTGGAAAAAAAAAGTTTAGGGTCGGCGCCGAAATTTAGGGTCGGTCGGGTGACCAGAAACAGACAATTTTTTTTTTTTGCCTTGTCTCTCTCGCTCTCTCTCTCTCCCTCCCTCCTTCCCCCCTCCCTCCCTCCCCCCGTCTCTCTCTCTCCCTCTCTCCCTCCCTCCCTCCCTCCCTCTCCTTTTTTCCTCCAATAATTCCTCATTAATGTTGTTGTATTGTTTATAGTAGTTTGCACATGCACCAGCCAGTTCTATGCTAATTCATGGCACACTCCGTCGACAAAACCTCAATGACCTTCACTCTAATTAGCATGACGATAGACCGTCCGAAGTCAGAGGTCACGTGTGGTCAACTGGACAACACGTGCTTCTAACGTTTTCAACTGTTTGCAAACCTGGTTAAGTTTGTTCCTTTTTTGAGTCCCGTAGTTTTTCATGCGTGCCTATTCTGTTTTTCTACTTTTTATTTTTTTTATTTTTTTTTATTACACGTTTTTAATTCTTTTTGGAACACGACATCAACATCAGAGAGCAACATCAAATAACATCTACTTGTCTGAGAAAAATAAAACAAAAGAATGGAAGAAAGGACTAAAGGGGTTGGCGGGGGCAGGGTTTGGGGAAAGAAAAAAAATACATACTGCACATTTGGTATTACTTTTGTGATTTGATAATGATTGTTTTTTAATGAACAGTTGAGCTGAGTGGGTGGGTGAAGCGCGAGAGAGGAGTTTCAAATAAGAAAATAACGACAGTTTCAAGTTCAAATCAAAACACGTTATTGAACTGAAGAAGTAGACATATCCGAAGAATGTAACACGCTGGCATGACGTTTTATGATAATTTTCTCGCGTCTCTAATTTATTTTGGTTCATTTAGAGAAAAAAACAACCTAATGTATGTTACACGAATGAGTGTACTAAATGATGAAACATTTTCACAGCGTCCGGAAAATTTGCAATAAAATACGTTTTAAGCCATGTCATTGTCCATCAGTCATTTGGCGAAATTTGTCAGTGAGAGAACAGTTATGTATGAGTCAACTGCAAACAAGAAATGAATAACCCACAGACAAAGTTAAACTGAGGAAGAGGAACGGCCAGCACCTGGTTGAGGCTTTCGATTTGGTGTAAAGGTTTAGTTCTAATTTAATAAAAATTCCGAGCCGTAGAATATTGAATATTACAAATGAGCACGAGAAGTTAAACTTAAAAATATACTCTAGCAGACAAAAGTGTAAAGTGTACTAAGTGTACTAAGTCATACAATAATTATTCACATTTGGTATTTGGTATATGTCCAGAAGTTCATTTAATATGTAAGATGATACTCATGTGGTATATCTTAATGTTCTTGGGGAATTCCCTCTGAGAAATTCAAGCTGATATTGCTGGGGAGAGCGTGCAGCGATTGAATAGCACTACCCCATTTGTTTTACATTCGGAACATGCAACTGTGTTTTTTCTTTCAAAACCCAATTAACAAAACAAAACAAAAACAGTATGTCTCAGACACTTATTCGACGGAAAGTCCAAACAGGTAAAGAAAGCCACGCGGAAAGCTACCTGTCACACGCACTGATGATGACTGACAGGGCACTTCCCAGTCCGCTCTCAGTCTTCCAGTCGCAAAGCGAACCCCTGAGACACAGGCGTGGGCGTGGCTAACCCCTTCAGGCCAACTGTCATTGGACGGGGGCGTGGCCTCGACACGTGCTGTCGCGAGCCGGTCGCGTGCATTATAATAGGCGACGCGTGCCTGGGGTTCTGTCCACAGAAAAGTGTGCAACGTTTGACTTCATCGGCGACTAACCACCAGCTTGCTACTCCCACCGCTCTACCCACTACTGCTCAAAGTGGATTATAATTTTCTTATCGTGTTTGTGTGTGAAGAGCGACATATGGACACAGCAGTTTACTGAGACTGGGAGGTGAAGCTTAGCATATGGACAACGTTTTACCATCTATAGGCATTCGACCTTTCATCGGTTATCTTTGATCCAGAAAAGAGAGTTCAGTGCTAAATGTTGGCAAAGTTGCTTGAAGATTGATCAGTTGGGAGTGAAACGAAGAAAACAAAAGTTAGTGAAATCATTGTTGTACTAAGACGACACAGAGTTGAAACTGTTTTGTTGAAAAAAAGACAACTAACTTCAGAGATATCATTTGCTTGACAGTGTCCTTACAAGTACACGCCAGAAACAAAGTTGAAAATTATCAGTTTCATCATTTTTTTCGCCTCAATTTCATCGTTGCTCCTCATCCATCCGAATAAACTTAACATTTTGTATGAATTTGTGAACTAACAACAAAGTGCGTGGGAAAGAGATCTAGACCCTCTTGGAACCAAGTGCACGCGTGTGCGGTTGAAACGCAGTGTCACATGCCTGAGTTCAGCATGGATACCAGCTACCTCTACACCCTCGACGACGATTTCTTCGACTTCGGGGAGCCGGGAGTGGACTACGCTGACTCCCTAGACTCCCCTTGCTCCTACGGGTCCGACATCGAGAACCACATCATCTACGACCCCAACAGCTTCGACTCCTCTGATCCCTTCCACGAGTCTTGCAACACCCTCTCCTTGAGCAACAACAACAATAACAACAACAACAAGAGTATCCACCCCGGGGGCAAGAAAGTGAAGAAAGTGGGACAACGCACAGCAGCAAACATGCGAGAGAGGCGGCGCATGAAGTCCATCAACGACGCTTTTGAGACGCTTCGCACGTGCATCCCGAGCAGCGTGCAGGCGGAGAGACGCCTGTCCAAGGTCGACACGCTGAAGCTGGCCATCCGCTACATCGGCTACCTGGCGGAGGTGGTGGACACGGCCAACGACAACGACAGCAGCTACGGCGTGGGGCCACGGGGCCAGCGGGTGCAAGAGAAGGTCATCGTACGATCTCACGTTGCAGGTATGCATGCATTTTTTGTTTGAGAGAGAGAGAGATAGAGTGTGTGTGTGTGTGTGTGTGTGTGTGTGTGTGTGTGTGTGTGTGTGTGTGTGTGTGTGTGTGTGTGTGTGTGTGTCTGTCCGTGTGTCTGTGTCTGTGTGTTAGGGGGTCGGGGGGAAACTGGAAAAGGAAAAATCTTGAACAATGGTAAAACATGTCTACGCGTGATTTGTGTAGCGGAATATTTTCCCTCCAAGGAATCTTAAAACATGAAGTTCAACTGGAGGTCATTGCGAAGCCGAAACCATCCCTGGCCTGCTACACCTCGTATGCAACCTTTTTAATGCATACCAGACACTACCAAACCACCTGGAATGCCCAACACAGCCTGCCATCTGATGATCAGATGCCCAACTTACAGCGCCATCAGCAGACCATCCTCTTCCGCCTACGGACTGGACACTGTCGACTGCGTGCCCACATGCACCGCCTTGGTCTGTCGCACACACCGAACTGCCTGTGCGAAACAGGCCCACAGACCCCGGAGCACATCCTGCAGACCTGCCCGCTCCACCAGGAAGCCAGAACAGATCACTGGCCACAAGGTGCCACACTGCAGGAGCAACTCTGGGGCACCAAAGACTCCCTGATCCTGACCACTAGCTTTATTCAAGCTACAAAACTTGAAGTCTGACCTGAGGCCAAAAATCCTGGAACGCCGAAGAAGAAGAAGAAGAAGATGCATACCTTATTGCTGGAGCAAAGTGCTCAACAACACTCATTTGACTTATCAGGACATACAAAAAAAATGTCACCTCTCATACCTCTCTTGGTTTACACAATTTTATTCACATAATTGCAAATTAGCGTGCTCCCTCTCTTCCAACGATGAAAACAAATTGTGCCTCCTTTGTGTACTGGCGGTGATAAGTCCTGAACTCTTGATGTAATATCCGTCTACTTTACCATACACATGATTTGTATCTGGGCTGAAACGCTTGTCTCAATGGGGAACAAATCTGCAAAACCTGCGCTGATGCCCTTCCACATGAAGTATTAGAAAATGTGATTATGAAAACATAGGTTTTCAAATCGTTTCGGCCTTTTACCATAATTATCAAAGTCTTGATCAGCAAGTAAACTATGGACGGGCGCAATGGCTTGGTGGTAAGACGCCGGCCTCCAAATAGGAAGATTGTGGGTTCGAATCCCAGCCGCGCCTGGTGGTTTTAGGTGGAGATTTTTCCGATCTCCCAGGTCAACTTATGTGCAGACCTGCTAGTGCCTTATCCCCTTTCGTGTGTACACGCAAGCACAAGACCAAGTGCGCACGGAAAAGATCCTGTAATCCATGTCAGAGTTCGGTGGGTTATAGAAACACGAAAATACCCAGCAAGCTTCCTCCGAAAGCGGCGTATGGCTGCCTAAATGACGGGGTAAAAACGGTCATACAAGTAAACATCCACTCGTGCAAAAACACGAGTGTACGTGGGAGTTTCAGCACACGAACGCACAAGAAGAAGAAGAAGTAAACTATGAGCAGAAAAACATCGTGTAGGTCATCCCGGGCTATTTAGTAGGTAAACTGAAAGCGAAGATAAGAAAACTACCACATGCTACACCCAACATTTTGGTAAAACAATGGGAAAATGAACAGCTGTTACCTTTCAGATAAGCATTGTCTAAGACTAAGTGAATGATAATATTATTTCAGTGCACTGAAATAAGGAGTAACGCGCAGAATTGTGAGACCACGTCTTTCTTTTCTACTACAAATGGGAGTTTTGCTGTGTACTTTGTACTTTTCTGTCTAATAGTCATCACATGACTTCGTGTTTTTTGTTTGTTTGTTTGTCGTCCTTTGTTTTGGTTTTTCTTGTATTTAACGTCGTATTTCTTCTATGTCTGTTATTTTACAGATATCCATTATAATTGTTGTTACTTTCGCTTGCACATTCCCTGTTTTTAATACTTTTCCTCCCATTTTCCCACCAAGCATGTCCTTTGTTGTCTACACAACCAAGGCTTCTTGGCTTCTTTCTCCCTTCCAATCGATCCCTCTCAATTAATATTTATTGTTTCGTTCTTGTACTTGGTATAAACAACATTATAGTCAGTACTTTACAACAAGAAGGAATATGTCACCAAAGGGAAAACAAAAAAGTGAAACAAAAGTTGTTGCTTTTTCTTCTATAAATAATTCTGCATAGATTAATCTTATAATGAAACACGACATTGGCACATTCTTGTGTAAACTGCTTTAACTATTATTCCCAGGGGCGGATCCAGGGGGGGGTTTCCGGGGTTTCCGGAACCCCCCCCCCCCCCCCAGCCTAAAAAAAAAAAAATAAAAATAAAGAAAAACTGATGCTATGATTGCACCAGGTTGCTCCATTTCCCTTGATTTTCATCACAAATTTCCCTAAAAGAAGTTTGGACCCCCCACCCTCCTTGAAAAGGATGTGATCCGCCCCTGATTCCCCACCACCACCACCTCCCACGCCACCATAAAAAGTGACCTACTTCTCTCTTTGTCCGACAGAGCTGGACGCCATGTGCGGAGATGGACAAACGCTGCTGGGTCACTCTCTGTCCTGGGATGACCCCAAGGGACGAAGGCCGCCCCCGGACTCCAAGCTGATTGCCAAGATCTGGATGCCCGAGAACCCCACC
>NC_090256.1:13153634-13156134 GCF_037325665.1 Littorina saxatilis | reverse complement strand
GACGTAGGCAGGGAGGTGTGGGGCGGGAAGGGGGGGGGGGGTGTCGGGGAGGTAGAGGATGGGGCATGGCGTCCACAGGTTGGCAAGGTGTCAAAATAGGAACAAGGACCACCTTCTTCATATGCAAACTTCTCCACTCTATTCCCCCGGCCTGCATTGGGTGTGTTGGCAAGTATTATTGCCGCAGAACGCCAAACACTTCAAAACACTCTGCAAACACTTCATCATTTCCTTTGACTTATGTCTTTATTGGTAACCGCCATGATAAAAAGAGCTTCCGGAAATCGGGTGCAAGCTAGGGTCTGTTGATTTTTTTTTCTATTCAAAAGAAACTTTCAAACGCTTGAGATATGAGAATAAATTTTGAATAGGCCAACGATATTTCCATGCTGAATTTGAGTTTCTGAAATTATTAAAAAGAGTGACTGAAACTCTTCCTACGAAAATTAATGTTCTTAAACAACCGACCTCTTCACCAGAACAAGTCCTAAACAGAATTTGTAAATTTCTCTCCTCTGTGCTTCCCTGCTGCCCCCCCCCCCTCCCTCCAAATCCCTCTCAAATTACTTTACCTGATTTTTTTTTTAACTCCACAAAATAATATGAGAAATAAAAAATACTGAGCACAACTTGCTTGCATAATAAGAATTAAGTTTTTGTCCCAGGAAGAGTTTTCCTTTGAAAAAAAGCATAAAAAGTCCCCTGAAGAATTAGCAAGCTGGCGGTGTACATTAAACTGCATGATTGCTGTAGTGTCAACAACAACAACAACAACAACAACAACAACAACAACAACAACAACTTGTTTCATGACGTGATATGCCCGTCCGAAAGAAAAAAAACCATTTAGTCAAAACTTGACTAAATGTAAAAAAAGAAAACACAGGTGAGGCGACCGCATTTTTGAACAAAAATCATCAACACTTTTGTCAAACTGACAATCTTTGAACCAGTCTGGACATATCAGCTTCAAATTGATCAACTAATTTCTTATTCGTATTTTTGTCTGAAATTGAAATGAAAACTACAGACACAATGGTCATTTCGTTGTATTTTGTTGATTATAATTTTTCCTAAATCCAAAAATAATTATATATATATGTACGTTGTGTTTGAATTGAACACGTGCTCAAAAGGAAAGAAAATCTGTTTTATGCAAATTAGTTTCACTGTTGCAACTTTTGCCGAGACAGGTTCGATGTTGGCCAGCGAGATCTTAATTCTGATGGAGACTAATCCAGTGTGTTTAGTTTCCACATTTTAGGCTGACATATTGACTGAATGTTTTGATATTGTTTTCAGCTACTTACTTGTTTCAGCTATTATCGTTGTTTTCCAGTCACCAGTGAAAACACAAGCATAATTAGGCTTATAATATCACTTGTTGTTGGACTGGGTGGCCGAGTGGTAACGCACTTGCGCTCGGAATCGAGAGGTTGCGTGTTCGACCCTGGGTCGGGCCGCTATTTTCTCCCCCCTTTCCTAACCTAGATGGTGGGTTCAAGTGCTAGTCTTTCGGATGAGACGAAAAACCGAGGTCCCTTCGTGTACACTATATTGGGGTGTGCACGTTAAAGATCCCACGATTGACAAAAGGGTCTTTCCTGGCAAAATTGTATAGGCATAGATAAAAAAATGTCCATCAAATACCCGTGTGACTTGGAATAAAGGCCGCGAAAGGTGAACATTCGCCTAACAGGCTTGAGGTTTGCTGGTCGATGTGAATGCGTGATATATTGTGTAAAAAATTCCATCTCACACGGCATAAAGCGCTTTGAACTTCGGATAAGGCGCTATATAAATAAAGAGAATTATTATTATTAATGACTTCAAGATATGGCGCTCAAAACTCTCTCAAGATGGCACAATGTGGACTGAACTTTATAATAAAAATGATTTTGATCGGAATTTTTTTTTCTTTTAAAACGATGCAAACGTGTGTTTTTTTTAATATATATTCAAAAAAAGAAAGCCTTATACTGCACGAACACCCTTTTTGCACTCAACCCGAGTACCACCCGCAAGTGAAAATCCACTACGACAACAAACTATATAAAAAAAAAAGAATTATGACGTGTTTCTATCAGAGGTCAGTCCTAACACTCGTAGAGCCCTCAATAGAAACACAGAACTAATTCACCAAATTGACACGCTTCCGTCACTCGTCAAGTTACCTCTGATTGTCACTTTTATCGAATATTTACAGCGACTTGGGTACTCCCGAAGAGCCTCAAAACTGTCGTCTGCTCGTTCGCTGCTTACAAAACCCTTCTCCAGCTCTCTCGGGGAGGCATAAAATGTACGTTTTTACTGCCCCGAACCCTCCGAGAAAGCAATGACACGCATCTTATGCGGACATAAAACCTGCGAAAAGCGAGAGGATGTCGAAACAGTGGACATAAAACCTGCGAAAAGCGAGAGGATGTCGAAACAGTGGACACCTTAGTGGTAGAGACCGAATGTCAACAAGAAGCATGACTGGCAAATATCATTACGCTTC